>NC_090756.1:76475264-76720264 GCF_036898095.1 Palaemon carinicauda
ACCAGAGTGAAGAAATCTGACTTGCTCTAGTATGCTTTGTTGCTTAATGAAGATTCACTTGTACTGTTTCTTCATCAGGTGGACAAGGCAGAAGGAACAAGTCTGACTTCTTGTAGTAAGCAGCAGCAGTAATCTTCTTTTGATACATAGGTGACACACTAAAAATGGAGTCACCAGAGGGAAGAAATCTGAATTGCTCTGGTATGCTTTGTTGCTTAATGAAGATTCACTTGTACTGTTTCTTCATCAGGTGAACAAGGCAGAAGGAACAAGTCTAACTTCTTTTAGTAAGCAGCAGCAGTAATCTATTTTTGATGCCTAGGGGATAGTTTACGAATGGAGTCACCAGAGTGAAGAAATCTGACTTAGTCTAGTATGCTTTGTTGCTTAATGAAGATTCACCTGTACTGTTTCTTCATCAGGTGAACATGGCAGAAGAAACAAGTATGACTTCTTGTAGTAAGCAGCAGCAGTAATCTTTTTTTGATACCTTAGTGACAGACTAAAAATGGAGTCACCAGAGGGAAGAAATCTGACTTGCTCTGGTATGCTTTGTTGCTTAATGAAGATTCACTTGTACTGTTTCCTCATCAAGTGAACATGGCAGAAGGAACAAGTCAAACTTCTTTTAGTAAGCAGCAGAAGTAATCTATTTTTGATGGATAGGGGATAGTTTACAAAGGGAGTCACCAGAGGGAAGAAATCTGACTTGCTCTAGTATGCTTTGTTGCTTAATGAAGATTCACTTGTACTGTTTCTCCATCAGGTGAACAAGGCAGAAGGAACAAGTCTAACTTCTTTTAGTAAGCAGCAGCAGTAATTTATTTTTGATGCCTAGGGGATAGTTTACAAATGGAGTCTCCAGAGGGAAGAAATCTGACTTAGTCTAGTATGCTTTGTTGCTTAATGAAGATTCACTTGTACTGTTTTTTCATCAGGTGAACAAGGCAGAAGGAACAAGTCTAACTTCTATTAGTAAGCAGCAGCAGTAATCTATTTTTGATACATAAGGGATAGTTTACAAATGGAGTCATTATAGGGAAGAAATCTGACTTGCTCTAGTATGCTTTGTTGCTTAATGAAGATTCACTAGTACTGTTTCTTCATCAGGTGAACATGGCAGAAGGAACAAGTCAAACTTCTTTTAGTAAGCAGCAGCAGTAAACTATTTTTGATGGATAGGGGATAGTTTACAAAGGGAGTCACCAGAGTGAAGAAATCTGACTTAGTCTAGTATGCTTTGTTACTTAATGAAGATTCACTTGTACTGTTTCCTCATCAAGTGAACATGGCAGAAGGAACAAGTCTAACTTCTATTAGTAAGCAGCAGCAGTAATCTATTTTTGATACATAAGGGATAGTTTACAAATGGAGTCATTATAGGGAAGAAATCTGACTTGCTCTAGTATGCTTTGTTGCTTAATGAAGATTCACTAGTACTGTTTCTTCATCAGGTGAACATGGCAGAAGGAACAAGTCAAACTTCTTTTAGTAAGCAGCAGCAGTAATCTATTTTTGATGGATAGGGGATAGTTTACAAAGGGAGTCACCAGAGGGAAGAAATCTGACTTGCTCTAGTATGCTTTGTTTCTTAATGAAGATTCACTTGTACTGTTTCTTCATCAGGTGAACATGGCAGAAGGAACAAGACTGACTTCTTCTAGTAAGCAGCATCAGTAACCTATTTTTGATGGATAGTGGATAGTTTACAAAGGGAGTCACCAGAGGGAAGAAATCTGACTTGCTCTAGTATGCTTTGTTGCCTAATGAAGATTCACTTGTACTGTTTCTTCATCTGGTGAACATGGCAGAAGGAACATGTCTAACTTCTTTTAGTAAGCAGCAGCAGTAACCTATTTTTGATGGATAGTGGATAGTTTACAAAGGGAGTCACCAGAGGGAAGAAATCTGACTTGCTCTAGTATGCTTTGTTGCCTAATGAAGATTCACTTGTACTGTTTCTTCATCTGGTGAACATGGCAGAAGGACCAAGTCTAACTTCTTTTAGTAAGCAGCAGCAGTAACCTATTTTTGATGGATAGGGGATAGTTTACAAAGGGAGTCACCAGAGGGAAGAAATCTGACTTGCTCTAGTATGCTTTGTTGCTTAATGAAGATTCACTTGTACTGTTTCTTCATCTGGTGAACATGGCAGAAGGAACAAGTCTGACTTCTTGTAATAAGCAGCAGCAGAAATCTATTTTTGATGGATAGGGGATAGTTTACAAAGGGAGTCACCAGAGGGAAGAAATCTGACTTGCTCTAGTATGCTTTGTTGCTTAATGAAGATTCACTTGTACTGTTTCTTCATCTGGTGAACATGGCAGAAGGAACAAGTCTGACTTCTTGTAATAAGCAGCAGCAGAAATCTATTTTTGATGGATAGGGGATAGTTTACAAAGGGAGTCACCAGAGGGAAGAAATCTGACTTTCTCTAGTATGCTTTGTTGCTTAATGAAGATTCACTTGTACTGTTTCTTCATCTGGTGAACATGGCAGAAGGAACAAGTCTGACTTCTTGTAATAAGCAGCAGCAGAAATCTATTTTTGATGGATAGGGGATAGTTTACAAAGGGAGTCACCAGAGGGAAGAAATCTGACTTGCTCTAGTATGCTTTGTTGCTTAATGAAGATTCACTTGTACTGTTTCTTCATCTGATGAACATGGCAGAAGGAACAAGTCTAACTTCTTGTAGTAAGCAGCAGCAGTAATCTATTTTTGATGGATAGGGGATAGTTTACAAAAGGAGTCACCAGAGGGAAGAAATCTGACTCGCTCAAGTATGCTTTGTAGCTTAATGAAGATTCACTTGTACTGTTTCTTCATCAGGTGAACATGGCAGAAGGAACAAGTCTAACTTCTTTTAGTAAGCAGCAGCAGTAATCTTTTTTTAATACCTAGGGGATAGTCTACAAATGGAGTCACCAGAGTGAAGAAATCTGACTTGCTCTAGTATGCTTTGTTGCTTAATGAAGATTCACTTGTACTGTTTCTTCATCAGGTGAACAAGGCAGAAGGAACAAGTCTGACTTCTTTTAGTAAGCAGCAGCAGAAATCTATCTTTGGTACCTAGGTGACAGACTAAAAATGGAGTCACCAGAGGGAAGAAATCTGACTTGCACTAGTATGCTTTGTTGCTTAATGAAGATTCACTTGTACTGTTTCTTCATCAGGTGAACAAGGCAGAGGGAACAAGTCTGACTTCTTTTAGTAAGCAGTAGCAGTAATCTATCTTTGGTACCTAGGTGACAGACTAAAAATGGAGTCACCAGAGGGAAGAAATCTGACTTGCTCTAGTATGCTTTGTTGCTTAATGAAGATTCACTTGTACTGTTTCTTCATCAGGTGAACAAGGCAGAAGGAACAAGTCTGACTTCTTTTAGTAAGCAGCAGCAGTAATCTATTTTTGATACCTAGGGGATAGTTTACAAATGGAGTCACCAGAGGGAAGAAATCTGACTTGCTCTAGTATGCTTTGTTGCTTAATGAAGATTCACTTGTACTGTTTCTTCATCAGGTGAACATGGCAGAAAGAACAAGTCTAACTTCTTTTAGTAAGCAGCAGCAGTAATCTATTTTTTATGGATAGGGGAGAGTTTACAAATGGAATCACCAGGGAGAGGAAATCTGACTTGCTCTAGTATGCTTTGTTGCCTAATGAAGATTCACTTGTACTGTTTCTTCATCAGGTGAACATGGCAGAAGGAACAAGTCTAACTTCTTTTAGTAAGCAGCAGCTTTAATCTATTTTTGATGGATAGGGGATAGTTTACAAAGGGAGTCACCAAAGGGAAGAAATCTGACTTGCTCTAGTATGCTTTGTTGCTTAATGAAGATTCACTTGTACTGTTTCTTCATCAGGTGAACAAGGCAGAAGGAACAAGTCTGTTCTTTTAGTAAGCAGCAGCAGTAATCTATCTTTGGTACCTAGGTGACAGACTAAAAATGGAGTCACCAGAGGGAAGAAATCTGACTTGCACTAGTATGCTTTGTTGCTTAATGAAGATTCACTTGTACTGTTTCTTCATCAGGTGAACAAGGCAGAGGGAACAAGTCTGACTTCTTTTAGTAAGCAGCAGCAGTAATCTATCTTTGGTACCTAGGTGACAGACTAAAAATGGAGTCACCAGAGGGAAGAAATCTGACTTGCTCTAGTATGCTTTGTTGCTTAATGAAGATTCACTTGTACTGTTTCTTCATCTGGTGAACATGGCAGAAGGAACAAGTCTGACTTCTTGTAATAAGCAGCAGCAGAAATCTATTTTTGATGGATAGGGGATAGTTTACAAAGGGAGTCACCAGAGGGAAGATATCTGACTTGCTCTAGTATGCTTTGTTGCTTAATGAAGATTCACTTGTACTGTTTCTTCATCTGGTGAACATGGCAGAAGGAACAAGTCTGACTTCTTGTAATAAGCAGCAGCAGAAATCTATTTTTGATGGATAGGGGATAGTTTACAAAGGGAGTCACCAGAGGGAAGAAATCTGACTTGCTCTAGTATGCTTTGTTTCTTAATGAAGATTCACTTGTACTGTTTCTTCATCAGGTGAACATGGCAGAAGGAACAAGACTGACTTCTTCTAGTAAGCAGCATCAGTAATCTATTTTTGATGGATAGGGGAGAGTTTACAAAGGGAGTCACCAGAGGGAAGAAATCTGACTTGCTCTAGTATGCTTTGTTGCTTAATGAAGATTCACTTTTACTGTTTCTTCATCTGATGAACATGGCAGAAGGAACAAGTCTAACTTCTTTTAGTAAGCAGCAGCAGTAACTTATTTTTGATGGATAGTGGATAGTTTACAAAGAGAGTCACCAGAGGGAAGAAATCTGACTTGCTCTAGTATGCTTTGTTGCTTAATGAAGATTCACTTGTACTGTTTCTTCATCAGGTGAACATGGCAGAAAGAACAAGACTGACTTCTTCTAGTAAGCAGCAGCAGTAATCTTTTTTTGATACCTAGGGGATAGTCTAAAATTGGAGTCACCAGAGGGAAGAAATCTGACTTGCTCTAGTATGCTTTGTTGCTTAATGAAGATTCACTTGTACTGTTTCTTCATCAGGTGAACAAGGCAGAAGGAACAAGTCTGACTTCTTTTAGTAAGCAGCAGCAGTAATCTTCTTTTGATACCTAGGGGATAGTCTAAAATTGGAGTCACCAGAGGGAAGAAATCTGACTTGCTCTAGTATGCTTTGTTGCTTAATGAAGATTCACTTGTACTGTTTCTTCATCAGGTGAACAAGGCAGAAGGAACAAGTCTGACTTCTTTTAGTAAGCAGCAGCAGTAATCTTTTCTTGATACCTAGGGGATAGTCTACAAATGGAGTCACCAGAGGGAAGAAATCTGACTTGCTCTATTATGCTTTGTTGCTTAATGAAGATTCACTTGTACTGTTTCTTCATCTGGTGAACATGGCAGAAGGAACAAGTCTGACTTCTTTTAGTAAGCAGCAGCAGTAATCTTTTTTTAATACCTAGGTGACACACTAAAAATGGAGTCACCAGAGGGAAGAAATCTGACTTGCTCTAGTATGCTTTGTTGCTTAATGAAGATTCACTTGTACTGTTTCTTCATCAGGTGAACATGGCAGAAGGAACAAGACTGACTTCTTCTAGTAAGCACCAGCAGTAACCTTTTTTTGATACCTAGGGGATAGTCTACAAATGGAGTCACCAGAGGGAAGAAATCTGACTTTCTCTAGTATGCTTTGTTGCTTAATGAAGATTCACTTGTACTGTTTCTTCATCAGGAGAACATGGCAGAAGGAACAAGACTGACTTCTTCTAGTAAGCACCAGCAGTAACCTTTTTTTGATACCTAGGGGATAGTCTAAAATTGGAGTCACCAGAGGGAAGAAATCTGACTTGCTCTAGTATGCTTTGTTGCTTAATGAAGATTCACTTGTACTGTTTCTTCATCAGGAGAACATGGCAGAAGGAACAAGACTGACTTCTTCTAGTAAGCACCAGCAGTAACCTTTTTTTGATACCTAGGGGATAGTCTAAAATTGGAGTCACCAGAGGGAAGAAATCTGACTTGCTCTAGTATGCTTTGTTGCTTAATGAAGATTCACTTGTACTGTTTCTTCATCAGGTGAACAAGGCAGAAGGAACAAGTCTGACTTCTTTTAGTAAGCAGCAGCAGTAATCTTCTTTTGATACCTAGGGGATAGTCTAAAATTGGAGTCACCAGAGGGAAGAAATCTGACTTGCTCTAGTATGCTTTGTTGCTTAATGAAGATTCACTTGTACTGTTTCTTCATCAGGTGAACAAGGCAGAAGGAACAAGTCTGACTTCTTTTAGTAAGCAGCAGAAGTAATCTTTTCTTGATACCTAGGGGATAGTCTACAAATGGAGTCACCAGAGGGAAGAAATCTGACTTGCTCTAGTATGCTTTGTTGCTTAATGAAGATTCACTTGTACTGTTTCTTCATCAGGTGAACAAGGCAGAAGGAACAAGTCTGACTTCTTTTAGTAAGCAGCAGCAGTAATCTTTTCTTGATACCTAGGGGATAGTCTACAAATGGAGTCACCAGAGGGAAGAAATCTGACTTGCTCTAGTATGCTTTGTTGCTTAATGAAGATTCACTTGTACTGTTTCTTCATCAGGTGAACAAGGCAGAAGGAACAAGTCTGACTTCTTTTAGTAAGCAGCAGCAGTAATCTATCTTTGGTACCTAGGTGACAGACTAAAAATGGAGTCACCAGAGGGAAGAAATCTGACTTGCTCTAATATGCTTTGTTGCTTGATGAAGATTCACTTGTACTGTTTCTTCATCAAGTGAACAAGGCAGAAGGAACAAGTCTAACTTCTTTTAGTAAGCAGCAGCAGTAATCTTTTTTTGATACCTAGGGGATAGTCTACAGATGGAGTCACCAGAGGGAAGAAATCTGACTTGCTCTAGTATGCTTTGTTGCTTAATGAAGATTCACTTGTACTGTTTCTTCATCAGGTGAACAAGGCAGAAGGAACAAGTCTAACTTCTTTTAGTAAGCAGCAGCAGTAATCTATTTTTGATACCTAGGGGATAGTCTACAAATGGAGTCACCAGAGGGAAGAAATCTGACTTGCTCTAGTATGCTTTGTTGCTTAATGAAGATTCACTTGTACTGTTTCTTCATCAGGTGAACAAGGCAGAAGGAACAAGTCTGACTTCTTTTAGTAAGTAGCAGCAGTAATCTTTTTTTGATACCTAGGTGACAGACTAAAAATGGAGTCACAAGAGGGAAGAAATCTGACTTGCTCTAGTATGCTTTGTTGCTTAATGAAGATTCACTTGTACTGTTTCTTCATCAGGTGAACAAGGCAGAGGGAACAAGTCTGACTTCTTTTAGTAAGCAGCAGCAGTAATCTATCTTTGGTACCTAGGTGACAGACTAAAAATGGAGTCACCAGAGGGAAGAAATCTGACTTGCTCTAGTATGCTTTGTTGCTTAATGAAGATTCACTTGTACTGTTTCTTCATCAAGTGAACAAGGCAGAAGGAACAAGTCTAACTTCTTTTAGTAAGCAGCAGCAGTAATCTTTTTTTGATACCTAGTTGACAGACTAAAAATGGAGTCACCAGAGGGAAGAAATCTGAATTGCTCTTGTATGCTTTGTTGCCTAATGAAGATTCACTTGTACTGTTTCTTCATCTGGTGAACATGGCAGAAGGAACAAGTCTAACTTCTTTTAGTAAGCAGCATCAGTAATCTATTTTTGATGGATAGTGGACAGTTTACAAAGGGAGTCACCAGAGGGAAGAAATCTGACTTGCTCTAGTATGCTTTGTTGCTTAATGAAGATTCACTTGTACTGTTTCTTCATCTGGTGAACATGGCAGAAGGAACAAGTCTAACTTCTTTTAGTAAGCAGCATCAGTAATCTATTTTTGATGGATAGGGGATAGTTTACAAAGGGAGTCACCAGAGGGAAGAAATCTGACTTGCTCTAGTATGCTTTGTTGCTTAATGAAGATTCACTTGTACTGTTTCTTCATCAGGTGAACAAGGCAGAAGGAACAAGTGTAACTTCTTTTAGTAAGCAGCAGCAGTAATCTATTTTTGATGGATAGTGGATAGTTTACAAAGGGAGTCACCAGAGGGAAGAAATCTGACTTGCTCTAATATGCTTTGTTGCTTAATGAAGATTCACTTGTACTGTTTCTTCATCTGGTGAACATGGCAGAAGGAACAAGTCTAACTTCTTTTAGTAAGCAGCATCAGTAATCTATTTTTGATGGATAGTGGATAGTTTACAAAGGGAGTCACCAGAGGGAAGAAATCTGACTTGCTCTAGTATGCTTTGTTGCTTAATGAAGATTCACTTGTACTGTTTCTTCATCAGGTGAACAAGGCAAAAGGAGCAAGTCTAACTTCTTTTAGTAAGCAGCAGCAGTAATCTTTTTTCAATACCTAGGTGACACACTAAAAATGGAGTCACCAGAGGGAAGAAATCTAACTTGCTCTAGTATGCTTTGTTGCTCAATGAAGATTCACTTGTACTGTTTCTTCATCAGGTGAACAAGGCAGAAGGAACAAGTCTGACTTCTTTCAGAAAGCAGCAGCAGTAATTTTCTTTTGATACCTATGGGATAATCTACAAATGGAGTCACCAGAGAGAAGAAATCTGACTTGCTCTAGTATGCTTTGTTGCTTAATGAAGATTCACTAGTACTGTTTCTTCATCAGGTGGACAAGGCAGAAGGAACAAGTCTGACTTCTTGTAGTAAGCAGCAGCAGTAATCTTCTTTTGATACATAGGTGACACACTAAAAATGGAGTCACCGGAGGGAAGAAATCTTACTTGCTCTAGTATGCTTTGTTGCTTAATGAAGATTCACCTGTACTGTTTCTTCATCAGGTGAACATGGCAGAAGAAACAAGTATGACTTCTTGTAGTAAGCAGCAGCTGGACCTTCGGTCTGTGGGCTCATAGCATAATCTCTAAAGGTTTGAGGTGAAAATGGCCACAAGGTCCTCCTCCTCCACCAGTGACCTTCTCCCAGGAATCCACTCCCATCCTGGAAGAGTACACCACAGGGTTACTCAAGAAGAAGCAATCAAACGGGATCGATCACTGAAGTTCCAAAGCCACCTGTTCACAATTCCGAAGAAAGGCTTGGCGGCATTGAGAGTGGACCTGGACTTGTCAAGCTAAACTCTTACATTCTCTGCGACAAGTTCCGGATGTTGACTATCTCTCAGGTACGGACCTTACTTCCCCGTAGGACCGTCACCACCTCTGTCGATCTTACCGACGACTATTATCTTGCGCCTTTAGCTCGAAACTTCTCTTCTTATCTGGGTTTCCGCCTAAGCAGGAAAGCCTTTGGGTTCAAGACATGCCCTTTGGCCTCAACATTGATCCCAGGATATTCACAAAACTAGGAGAGAGAGTGTTAGAACAACTCAGGAACCAAGAGATACAGATCATTGCTTATCTGGCCGGTTGGCTCATTTGGGCCTGGCCGGTCATAGAAGGCAACAGAGCTACGAAGGAATTATTCCAATTTCTCGACAACCTGTGATTTCGGGTCAATCTCCAAAAAATCTCGCCTGCAACCATCAGTCCGCTTAGAATGGTTAGCCATTCAGTGGGACCTTTCGAAGCACACGTTGTCTCTCCCTTCCAAAAGGTAAGAGGAATAGTTTCAAAGATCAAAAAAATTTTCTCAAACACAAACAGGTGTCCGAAGAGCCTTAGAAAGTATCCTCGGACTTTTCCAATTCACTTCAGTAACAGATCTAATAAAAGCCAAACTCAAAGACATCAATCGAGTTTGGAGAAAGAGAGCTACAGTACCTATAAGAGACATGGTCTCGAAGGTCCCCTCTGTCTTGAAAATGAGACTACGCCCATGGTCCGAACCGAAGGACCTCTCCAAATCGGTTCCTCTACAATTCCCACCTCCACAAGTGACATTCCATACAGCCGCGTCTCTAAGTGGATGGGGGGAATTACTCCGAACATCAGATGTTTCAGGTTCTTGGTCACTCTCCATGAAACAGTCCCATATCATTGTTCTCAAAGCCATGGCAGTGTTCTTGACCCTGAAGAGAGAGACTCCTCCGAGGTCGACCCACATCAGAGTAGTGTCAGACAGCACAGACGCAGTACACTACGTCAACAGGGGAGGATCCAAGTCACCCAACCTGAATCAGATCCTGGTCACTATCTTCGCCTGGGCAACAGAAGAGAACTGGTTCCTGTCAGCACCTCACCTAGCGGGAGGCCAGAATGTGAGAGCGGACTCACTATCCAGGACGGATCCACTGGAGTCAGAATGGTCTCTAGACATAATTTCATTCCGGTGGATACTCAGGCTCGTTCCAGGCCTCCAGGTAGATCTATTCGCAACTCAGATGAATCACTAACTTCCTTGTTATGTGACCCCAACCCTGGACCCTCGGGCTTATGCCATGGACGCATTACCCCGGGATTGGAACCATTAGAAGAAGATTTCCCTATCTCCCCCAGGGAATCTTCTAAAAACTTTTACACAAACTACGCTCCTTCCCGGGCGCAGTAGCTTTAGTACCACCTCACTGGCCAAGAACAGTTGGTTTCCTCTCCTCCTCGAGTTGAAACTCAGTCCCATCCGGATCCCGTTCCTCAAACTGACCCGAGTATCCAAACTCACTGTGTCAGATTACTCAAGGATAGCCAAAACTCTAACTTTGTGGACTACAGGAAGTTGGCAGCTCGTAGAGATGCGAACATTGAACCGGAAACGATCTCTTCATCGAATGGGACAAAAAAGGGACTCGACAATTCGCCAATATGATTCGGCCGTTAACAACTAGTAGGTCCCCTAAGAGTGCAGACCATACTCGTATGTCCCCGCATTTAGCCATCTCTTTCTTGAGGTTCCTATTTGACAAAGGCCTAACAGTTAGCACTTTAACCACCATCAAGTCAGCTTTGAAGAAGATCTGCCTTGTTGGGTTCAACATTAACCTAGCTGATTCCTATTTCTCATCAACCCCAAAAACATGTGCTAGGCTTCGACCTTCGGTTCGGCCACAAAAGGACTCTTGGTCTATGAACGATGTTCTCAAACTTGCGATGGACACGGACAATGAATCCTGCTCTTATATCACTCTTCTTAGGAAGACTTTATTTCTAACGGCTATGGCCTCAGGTGATGGAACATCAGAACTAGCAGCTCTCACGAAACCCGGAAAACATAGATTTCCTCCCTTCAGCCGAAGTACTCCTTTCCAGACAAAGCTTCCCTAGCTAAAAAATGAGGATCCGCAAAATAGGTGCTCCTCTCGGAAGATTATTCTTCATCCCCAGGATTTTTCTCCGTGTACAGTCACACTCTCAAGCCCCTTTTTAGCTAGAACTGCCACCCGCTCGTCTGGCTCCTTGGTTATCAGGGAACAAGGGGGTACTATTTCCATTCACGGTATCAGGCAACAAATCCTCTACTTCATTAAACATACTAATCCGGAATCATTTCCCCAGGCTCATGATATACGGACAGTAGATGCCTCCAACAATGATTTCCAGAACAGGGACTTTGATGATTTTAAAAAAAATATACGGGTTGGAAATCCCCTATGGTTGTCAAACGCCAATATCTAAAGATCTTACAGGCCCTTAAATACTCAACGATGGCAGAGGGGAGCCTTATCTCTCCCCATTAATCTCCTCTTCTTCCTTTCTTCCATCTCTTCTCTTCTCCCTCCTACCCGCCACTCACACCACGTCGCCGCTCTCCTTGGTAGTTCGTTAGCCCTATGATATTTGCCATGTTTAATTCCTATGGTTTAACTGTTATTGTAGTTACCGTTCCTTTAATGTTTAGATATACTTAGACATGTAAGGTTTGATGCCTTTTGCGATTCGACACTCAGTTGGTTCCTTGTCGTCATTATTATTTAACCTTACGTTCCCTATGTCATTTGGCTGGTTGGTAATTGGACGGTTACTTTATTATATCATAGTATTGTCGTACATGGTGATTGTATTCTCCTCATTATGTTATTAATTTATTGGGCTTGGAAGGCATTCTCTGGTACTTTTTCGCCGGCCGTCACAGGTTCGACCCAGAAAAGGGATTTTGACGAAGGAAAAATCTATTTCTGGGGAGAGACCTGTGACGCCCGGCGAAACCCTTCCCGATTATTTTTGTACGGACCCACCCTTTCCTTGCCAAGCCATATGTTCTTGCAGAAGGATGACCTAGTGAGCGCGAGTGGTGGGTGTCGGTAGGGTAACCCAACTGTATTCTCTAGGGCCTGTCACGGCCCTCCCCCTTTGATGAAGGGATTATCTAAATGGAAGACAGCCTGTGAATAGTGTTTTACAAACGCCCTTGTTAGATATACGACACCAACAAGGTGCTCGCGCGAGGGTTGTAACCTCTGCATTCCATGCTTTTAATTTTCTCTGGTATATTTGGAAGATTTATATCAGAAAAAGTACAAAGAAGGACTTTTTCGCCGGGCGTCACAGGTCTCTCCCCAGAAATAGATTTTTCCTTCGTCAAAATCCCTTTTTTTGATACCTTAGTGACAGACTAAAAATGGAGTCACCAGAGGGAAGAAATCTGACTTGCTCTGGTATGCTTTGTTGCTTAATGAAGATTCACTTGTACTGTTTCTTCATCAGGTGAACAAGGCAGAAGGAACAAGTCTAACTTCTTTTAGTAAGCAGCAGCAGTAATCTATTTTTGATGCCTAGGGGATAGTTTACGAATGGAGTCACCAGAGTGAAGAAATCTGACTTAGTCTAGTATGCTTTGTTGCTTAATGAAGATTCACCTGTACTGTTTCTTCATCAGGTGAACATGGCAGAAGAAACAAGTATGACTTCTTGTAGTAAGCAGCAGCAGTAATCTTTTTTTGATACCTTAGTGACAGACTAAAAATGGAGTCACCAGAGGGAAGAAATCTGACTTGCTCTGGTATGCTTTGTTGCTTAATGAAGATTCACATGTACTGTTTCCTCATCAAGTGAACATGGCAGAAGGAACAAGTCAAACTTCTTTTAGTAAGCAGCAGCAGTAATCTATTTTTGATGGATAGGGGATAGTTTACAAAGGGAGTCACCAGAGGGAAGAAATCTGACTTGCTCTAGTATGCTTTGTTGCTTAATGAAGATTCACTTGTACTGTTTCTCCATCAGGTGAACAAGGCAGAAGGAACAAGTCTAACTTCTTTTAGTAAGCAGCAGCAGTAATTTATTTTTGATGCCTAGGGGATAGTTTACAAATGGAGTCTCCAGAGGGAAGAAATCTGACTTAGTCTAGTATGCTTTGTTGCTTAATGAAGATTCACTTGTACTGTTTTTTCATCAGGTGAACAAGGCAGAAGGAACAAGTCTAACTTCTATTAGTAAGCAGCAGCAGTAATCTATTTTTGATACATAAGGGATAGTTTACAAATGGAGTCATTATAGGGAAGAAATCTGACTTGCTCTAGTATGCTTTGTTGCTTAATGAAGATTCACTAGTACTGTTTCTTCATCAGGTGAACATGGCAGAAGGAACAAGTCAAACTTCTTTTAGTAAGCAGCAGCAGTAATCTATTTTTGATGGATAGGGGATAGTTTACAAAGGGAGTCACCAGAGTGAAGAAATCTGACTTAGTCTAGTATGCTTTGTTGCTTAATGAAGATTCACTTGTACTGTTTCCTCATCAAGTGAACATGGCAGAAGGAACAAGTCTAACTTCTATTAGTAAGCAGCAGCAGTAATCTATTTTTGATACATAAGGGATAGTTTACAAATGGAGTCATTATAGGGAAGAAATCTGACTTGCTCTAGTATGCTTTGTTGCTTAATGAAGATTCACTAGTACTGTTTCTTCATCAGGTGAACATGGCAGAAGGAACAAGTCAAACTTCTTTTAGTAAGCAGCAGCAGTAATCTATTTTTGATGGATAGGGGATAGTTTACAAAGGGAGTCACCAGAGGGAAGAAATCTGACTTGCTCTAGTATGCTTTGTTGCTTAATGAAGATTCACTTGTACTGTTTCTTCATCAGGTGAACAAGGCAGAAGGAACAAGTCTAACTTCTTTTAGTAAGCAGCAGCAGTAATTTATTTTTGATGCCTAGGGGATAGTTTACAAATGGAGTCTCCAGAGGGAATAAATCTGACTTAGTCTAGTATGCTTTGTTGCTTAATGAAGATTCACTTGTACTGTTTTTTCATCAGGTGAACAAGGCAGAAGGAACAAGTCTAACTTCTTTTAGTAAGCGGCAGCAGTAATCTATTTTTGATGCCTAGGGGATAGTTTACAAATGGAGTCACCAGAGGGAAGAAATCTGACTTGCTCTAGTATGCTTTGTTGCTTAATGAAGACTCACTTGTACTGTTTCTTCATCAGGTGAACAAGGCAGAAGGAACAAGTCTAACTTCTTTTAGTAAGCAGCAGCAGTAATCTATTTTTGATGCCTAGGGGATAGTTTACAAATGGAGTCACCAGAGGGAAGAAATCTGACTTAGTGTAGTATGCTTTGTTGCTTAATGAAGATTCACTTGTACTGTTTCTTCATCAGGTGAACATGGATGAAGGAACAAGTCAAACTTCTTTTAGTAAGCAGCAGCAGTAATCTATTTTTGATGGATAGGGGATAGTTTACAAATGGAGTAACCAGAGGGAAGATATCTGACTTGCTCTAGTATGCTTTGTTGCTTAATGACGATTCACTTGTACTGTTTCTTCATCAGGTGAACATGGCAGACGGAACAAGTCTAACTTCTTTTAGTACGCAGCAGCAGTAATCTATTTTTGATGCATAGCGGATAGTTTACAAATGGAGTCACCAGAGGGAAGAAATCTGACTTGCTCTAGTATGCTTTGTTGCTTAATGAAGACTCACTTGCACTGTTTCTTCATCAAGTGAACAAGGCAGAAGGAACAAGTCTGACTTCTTTTAGTAAGCAGCAGCAGTAATCTTCTTTTGATACATAGGGATAGTCTACAAATGGAGTCACCAGAGTGAAGAAATCTGACTTGCTCTAGTATGTTTTGTTGCTTAATGAAGATTCACTTGTACTGTTTCTTCATTAGGTGAACATGGCAGACGGAACAAGTCTAACTTCTTTCAGTACGCAGCAGCAGTAATCTATTTTTGATGCATAGCGGATAGTTTACAAATGGAGTCACCAGAGGGAAGAAATCTGACTTGCTCTAGTATGTTTTGTTGCTTAATGGAGATTCACTTGTACTGTTTCTTCATCAGGTGAACATGGCAGACGGAACAAGTCTAACTTCTTTTAGTACGCAGCAGCGGTAATCTATTTTTGATGGATAGGGGATAGTTTACAAAGGGAGTCACCAGAGGGAAGAAATCTGACTTGCTCTAGTATGTTTTGTTGCTTAATGAAGATTCACTTGTACTGTTTCTTCATCAGGTGAACATGGCAGACGGAACAAGTCTAACTTCTTTTAGTACGCAGCAGCAGTAATCTATTTTTGATGCATAGCGGATAGTTTACAAATGGAGTCACCAGAGGGAAGAAATCTGACTTCCTCTAGTATGTTTTGTTGCTTAATGAAGATTCACTTGTACTGTTTCTTCATCAGGTGAACATGGCAGACGGAACAAGTCTAACTTCTTTTAGTACGCAGCAGCAGTAATCTATTTTTGATGCATAGCGGATACTTTTACAAATGGAGTCACCAGAGGGAAGAAATCTGACGCTCTAGTATGTTTTGTTGCTTAATGAAGATTCACTTGTACTGTTTCTTCATCAGGTGAACTAGGCAGAAAGAACAAGTCTGACTTCTTCTAGTAAGCAGCAGAAGTAATCTATTTTTGATACCTAGGGGATAGTCTACAAATGGAGTCACCATAGGGAAGAAATCTGACTTGCTCTGGTATGCTTTGTTGCTTAATGAAGATTCACTTGTACTGTTTCTTCATCAGGTGAACAAGGCAGAAGGAACAAGTCTGACTTCTTCTAGTAAGCAGCAGCAGTAATCTATTTTTGATACCTAGGGGATAGTCAACAAATGGAGTCACCAGAGGGAAGAAATCTGACTCTCTCTGGTATGCTTTGTTGCTTAATGAAGATTCACTTGTACTATTTCTTCATCATGTGAACAAGGCAGAAGAATCAAGTCTGACTTCTTCTAGTAAGCAACAGCAGTAATCTATTTTTGATACCTAGGGGATAGTCTACAAATGGAGTCACCAGAGAGAAGAAATCTGACTTGCTCTAGTATGCTTTGTTGCTTAATGAAGATTCACTTGTACTGTTTCTTCATCAGGTGAACAAGGCAGAAGGATCAAGTCTGACTTCTTGTAGTAAGCAGCAGCAGTAATCTATTTTTGAACCCCAGGGGATAGTCTACAAATGGAGTCACCAGAAGGAAGAAATCTGACTTGCTCTGATATTCTTTGTTGCTTAATGAAGATTCACTTGTACTGTTTCTTCATTAGGTTAACAAGGCAGAAGGAACAAGTCTGACTTCTTTTAGTAAGTAGCAGCAGTAATCTATTTTGATACAAAGAGGATAGTCAACAAAACGAGTCACCAGAGGGAAGAAATCTGACTTGCTCTGGTATGCTTTGTTGCTTAATGAAGTTTCACTTGTAGTTTCTTCATCAGGTGAACAAGGCAGAAGGAACAAGTCTGACTTCTTGTAGTAAGCAGCAGAAGTAATCTTTTTTTTTACATCTAGGGGATAGTCAACAAATGGAGTCACCAGAGGGAAGAAATCTGACTTGCTTTGGTATGCTTTGTTGCTTAATGAAGATTCACTTGTACTGTTTCTTCATCAGGTGAACAAGGCAGAAGGATCAAGTCTGACTTCTTGTAGTAAGCAGCAGCTGTAATCTATTTCTGATATCTAGGGGATATATTGGTGTAATGCACAATTTTTCCCACTCAGGGTCAAGATATGTATTAATGATCTTCGAATCCAGGTATTGCTGATACCTGTAAGACTGCTCTTGAGGAGGAGGGCGAGAGATTGGCAAAACAGAATCCTGTCCTTTGACAGATCTCCTATGCCTACGGTCACTAGTCATCCCAGGGGATTCTAATATCTTGAGCGGATTACAAGGATTACCCGAACGAGTACTGTAGGTGGAAGTGGGGCTGGTCTGAAGACTGCCTGCCTAACTGCTTGAACTAACTCCGAAAACCAAAAGGTGCCCTTCGCAAATGAAGAGACACCAGCTGACACAGTACGAGAGTCGGCATGCTGGTCACCTGTTCTAGGCAAACCATGAGTAAGGCCAACACGTACAACCGTTCGTTTGTGTTCGCTAGCAAGACCCAGGTAGTTGGTCGGCCAGGCCACCAGCCACTTATTGAGATACTACAGGTAGAGAGTTATGGAGTCCTTTGACTGGCCAGACAGTACTACATTGGATCATTCTCCCTTTTCCTACACATACACCGAATAGTCTGGCCTATTCTTTACATATTCTCCTCTGTCCTCATACACCTGACAACACTGAGATTACCTAACAATTCTTCTTCTCTCAAGGGGTTAACTACTGCACTGTGATTGTTCAGTGGCTACTTTCCTCTTGGTAAGGGTAGATGAGACTCTTTAGCTATGGTAAGCAGCTTTTCAAGAAGAACACTCCAAAATCAAACCATTATTCTTTAGTCTTAGGTAGTGTCATAGCCTCTGTACCATGGCCTTCCACTGTCTTGGGTTAGAGTTCTCTTGCTGGAGGGTACACTCGGGCACATCTTTCTATCGTATTTCTCTTCCTCCCTTTCTGTTACAAGTATAGTGTTTATAGTTTATGTAGGAAATATTTATTTCAATGTTGTTACTGCTCTTACAATACCTTATTTTTCATTGTTTCCTTTCCTCACTGGGCTATTTTCCCTGTTGGAGCCCCTGGGGTTATAGCTGGCGCAGATAAGGCAAATAAAAGATTGCAATGGTATAGTTCTCGCAAAAGCTGTACACTCGTCAGCACTACCAAAGTAGGTTAACAAGTTGTCGTATGCGCTCCTACAAGAGGCGACACAAGCACGTATAGTGGCCAGAGGTAGAGGACCCAAAGGACCTGGCCTCACTGCCGCTTCTCTATGGGAAGCAACAGGGTACTCAGCAACACAGGGTTGTCTTGGGATTAATTGGCCATCACTCTTGCTTGATTGTCCTTCAGGGGATACTGAACGAGCAGAGTCAACGGGGAGGGAAAGAGATGCCGGAATAAGAAGTCCGAATTTCTTCGACTTTGAGGAAGATCCTGAAGGCGAAGAATCCCTTATGGCCTTCTTCTTCCTGCGCCTACAAAACCGCACCCCCTGGAAGGATGGTCACTCCCCACACTCACTACAAGGAGACCCCTGGGAACATGTATGATGTCTGCAAAAAGGGGAAAGGGCATGGGGATCCGTCGCCATGGCCAACATAAAAGAGCCGCAAAGGTGGCCCTCCACACCAGGACAAATCTACAATACAGTGATCCTAAAAACACGAGCAGATCTGTAAGGAAAAAGATATGAAAGCAACAGCCACTTTAATAAGTTAACGGGGAAGCACAAGATGTGCCGGCATGTCCGCACTCCGAGCAAAATGTAAAAGTAACGTTATATCACCATTATAAATCTTATGGCTATTTCAGCTTTGCCAAAGTAATATTCTCTTATAAAGAGCGAAAGGTTTAGGGGTGGGGGGCAACAAACCTTTCAACTAGCACTATTGGGTTCTTATGTCTATTAGGTCCCAAAAATCATAAAGTATATCAAACAAAAAAAAACGGTGACAATTTGTCGCAGATTTAGGACATCTGGAGTGTAGATATATAAAGGACCCCATTATCTCAAATAACTCACCAAGTCTCAATATGGCCCTGTGTATTGCACTATTGTGGCCTATAGTTTCTGTCCACTCCAAGTGAAAGGTCAACACAACTTCTGCTACCTTTCTAGTGGACAGGGTAGTTCAAGCATTTTTTTATATAAATGATCTTATTTTCTCTCTCTCTCTCTCTCTCTCTCTCTCTCTCTCTCTCTCTCTCTCTCTCTCTCTCTCTCTCTCTCTCTCTCTCTCTCTCTTTCAAGGACACTCCACACGATAGGTAGTGCCTGCTTCCGGGCAAAGGACCATAGGGCTGCCAACCAGCGATTTTATTTTTCTTTGAATAGGAGGGCAGTGAGAGGACTGGGCTTCGGGATCGGCCGGGATAGGTGATGAGGACTGATGCTAGACAAAGTGATATAATTGTTAAAATATAAGGAATGAAATTGTGAACATATTGGAGAGAGAGAGAGAGAGAGAGAGAGAGAGAGAGAGAGAGAGAGAGAGAGAGAGAGAGAGAGAGAGAGAGAGAGAGAGAGAGAGAGAGAGAGAGAGTTTAGCAGCAAAAGAAGTATAGGTGTGTTGATTCACAATCTTTAGTACTTAAATTGATAAGAAAGAGAGTCTTTTAGGACAATAAACAATTCATGGAACTTTTCTTTCATTAGTGAAGAGATATCATTATTAAATAAATTAATCAAAGAACTTAAATATGGTGAAATAAACATTATGACTGACAATATACCGTACTCATTCTGTAACCGATCGAAGTCTTTTGCGACAGTTTTCCTTATACGTTTTATCCAGGAATATCTTGCTGAAAGAAAGTCATAGTTATTATGAAGAGTGATTTTAGCTTATTTTTCTACAAAAAATAAAAAACAAAAACTAGATTCAAATTGTCTAAAGAATACACAGAAAACATACAAGGTTTAGATGTGAGCGCTAGTTTCTATGTTAAGAATCACCTACAAACATTTCTTGGTGCTAAAAATATAAATGCAGTAATGATGATTTGAAACAGGAGCTAAAATGTACTCAACTTTCCAGAGGCAGAAGAAGATGGAGAAAGCATACTTATAATCCTTTAAAACGACCGAAAAGTTAGATCAGCAGGGAATACCACCGAGCGAAATCGCTACAAAATAATGAATGTCCGCCATCGTGGGAATGGCGCTGTTATCATACTCAATAGTAGTACAAGAACGGGGTAGCCTTGATACGGCTCCCTTTTATTTTGCCACACCTCCTCGAAGCGTAAACGCTATTAGGGGTGCAGATTGCTATGAGGCGTGTCAAGAATACGTCCTCTGATATTATGCGATATCCTTGAGAGAAAATTCAAGGATATTCGTGCCAGGAGTTAGAATTCTGGATACCTAAAGGTAAAATTCTCTGGGAATATCACTGTAGTACATATACCCCTTAGGAAGCTACTTTAAGGAACTTCCATCAGGACGACATGGCCATCTCACCCAAAAATAGATTTTTCGCTTCGCTCAAAATCCGTTTTGTATTGAAAAGGATGTAGGCAACTTGGATGAATGAATTATGAAAATATTGAAAAAATTGTCACTAACAAAAGGAAACATTTGAAAAATAATCTATTTTAGTAAGATTTAGTTTTAAAACTTACAAATTGTAGGAATATAAGCCATCAGGCATCCTTGGAGAGAAGGAGCCCTGAGCCTCTTCATCTTTAACAAATGAGGAAGTCTCAAAGACAACTTGAGAGTTAGCTATCTCCTCCAAGCTAAGCACGCTTCGGACCAAGGACGGAACTGGGGACATAACCTGAAGAGCCTGAAGTGGGGCCTGATCATCCTCCCCTTCAGAAACAGAAGCGTCTCTGGCCCTATCCACTTCCTCGAGACAGATACAGATGAAGTACTGTACCTCATACTTTAGTCTCCTGACTGCAATTTAGCGGCAGACCATCTTGGTGCTCATACAGCACTGATAATGGTCAAGGGTGGTCACTCCTGGTTGCACACCAATGTGGGAACTTCCTGACATATAGATGAGCCACACCAGGGAAGAACATTCCCTGCTATGTGAGCATGTATGATCGTCTCCTCTGACCAGAGTCACAAGGACATGGAGGATCGTATTCCCAATTATGAGCAAGTGAGAGAATACCTCATTGCTAGCATGAGTAACCGTACCAATTGTTGGTTCCGTATTGTGTGCACGCAATGGGATCACTCCATAAGCAATCTTCTCTCCATTCGATACCCTAGTATCTCTGGGGAGATTGACATAAGGGGAAGAAGGGCAGCGGCCTTCACCATGACCAACAGTGCGTCTGCTTAGTTCTGTACTGGGTCAGCCCTCAGTAGCACAACGCCTCTCTCTATCACACAAGGAGAGAGATTGCTCATAGCCTCACTAGACTCCTTCAACCAGAAGAAGAGTAGTACAAATGGTTCTTCCTCTTGCCAACCTTTGTTGAGGTTGAGGTCTGGTAGACCAACAATGATGTTCCCACAAAAGAAGCCAAAAGAAATTTCAAAACTACCTAGACCATATCTACAGGTGCCTCGCACTCCAACACCCTCGCGAGTGTTGCAGAAGTCGGGATCGTCATTGCAGAAAACGGATTTTGAGCGAAGCGAAAAATCTATTTTTGGGTGAGATGGCCATGATGTCTTAATGGAAGGTTCCTTTAGTAGCTTCCCAAGGGTATATATGACTACAGTGATATTCCCAGAGAATTAAACCAAAGGTTTCACAGAATTCTAACTTCTGGCACGAGTACCTTTAAGATTACTCTCAAGGGTATCGTATATCATCAGGGGACGTATTCTTGACACGCCACATGGCAATCTACACCCCAAATAGCCCTTACGCTTCGAGGGGGAATATGTGGCAGAATTAGAAGGGTAGCCGCAATAAAGGTTACCCTGGTTCCCCTACTACTATCGTATCACGACCGCGCCAACTCCCTCTGGCGGCCATTCCTTGTAGCATTGAGCAAGGTGCTACAGATACAGTAGATCAGGGGGGGAACCGTGAAGATCTTTTCATAGAAAAGAAGGGTGGGTCCATTAGGACGTCATGGCCATCTCACCCAAAAATAGATTTTTCGCTTCGCTCAAAATCCGTTTCTTGGACTCAAGCCATGATGTCCTAATGGAAGCATACCAGAGAATTAATGTATCTTTGGATTTTTTGTCAGTGCCTTAACCTTGGGACAACATTTCTACGGCCAAAAGGGCCAATTGAGACAAATGACGTTACCGTTATCCGTCATCATCAGATGTGTTCGAAATAACTACTAGTATAATATATACGTTAGTTATCCATCTACCGTATTTACTATACTGCAAATATACTGACTACCTGTATAGACCTATACCGTAGTTCAGTCGGCAGAAAATAAAAGACATATACTTATGCATCCCAACCAATCTATTTGCTGTGACCTTCCTTACAATATTAAATCAGGGAGTTTCTTCATCAGGGAAACTCAGGGATAAGGTCTCTCCCCTATAGGGGTTAGAGGTGTCACACCACCAGCCCTTTACGAAATTCAATATTGCAGGGTAAATGGAAACTGATTTCAAATCAGAATATTGATGAAATATAATTCCATCAATATAGAATTGGGTTCAGCAAATATCTGGGCAGGGATACCCAAGATATATTCGAAATAACTACTAGTATAAAATATACGTTAGTTATTCATCTGCCGTATATACTATACTGGAAATATACAGACTAGCTGTATAGACATATATTGTAGTTCAGCCGGCATGTTGCCGGATTAGCTAGCTATTGCCGGAGCATCTAGCAAGCTAGATAAGAGAGAGAGAGAGAAAGCATGGAGTGAAGGCTATCTATTACTGAATATGTATACAGTAATAAAAGATATAAAAGTCTAATTTTACTGCCTTTCTCCGAAAAGAAGGTTCACTTCCATTTAGCCACAGTACTATTGCCGGCTTACTACTGTAGGCCAGCCTTCGGCAGCACGAGTACAGTCGGTATGCTACCTACTGAGTCAGTACCTATCTGTGCCAGTCTACTGCCGGCCAGAACAACACGCCGACAACAGCAACTGTGGCTAGCAGTTCAAGGGAGAACTGGAGAACCTTGGTGACAAATGGGACCTCCCAAACCACAGCCGCCAAGGCCGCTAGAAGCCGGCAGTCGCCGACAGCCGTCATGGCCGCCAGCAGCCAGCAGTCGCCGACAGCTGACGGCTGAGGAGGGGGGTTCTGGACGGCTCCAGCAACCCACTGGCAATGGTAAGGTTGCAGGACTCCAGCAGAGGAAAGACAATGGCTCGGCCATCGTAAAAGAACAGAGAGGGGAGGGGAAAGGGTCCTATATGAGGTATAGGAGGGACCAGCAATGTTGCCGGACCTACACACCTTGAAGAAACTCTGTTTCAGTACCGGCACGACCACAAGCGGCAGGAGAATCATCTATTCTCCAGCTTAGGAGGTGCTAAAACAGTTAAGGGGACGGCAGCTCATGCCGTTCCTCTCAACAAGGGAGAAACAGAGTTCCAACGCCGGCGGCATCCTAGGCCGCAAGAGTATACGACTCTATAGCCTAGGGTCGGCAAGCATAGAACTAGTCTACAAGACCACAGGGAGAAGGTGGCAGCAACATTCGACCACTTCAGGTGTAATCTAGGGAGGGCTAGCCTCCTATGCCGGCAGTTCTGCCAGCAGGGGAATGCAATCACCCCGCCGACCGACTGCTGACAAAGACTAAATACTCTGAGGCTCTGATCGAATCCCAAAACTTGCCGTCTGCCGTTAAGGGATGAGACAGAAAACTCTAGGCTAGTAATGCCTGAATTCGAAATTCAAAGCAGACGCAGAGAGTTGTAGCCTAAGGCTACTCTCAGAGGGAAGAGAGATTACCCATAAATCTCTAGCGAGATTAGTAACGGTTAATATAATTCCAGGAGATATCGATCTCCAGGAATGATAACCGATACGCAAGGGTAACCGGGGAAATGATGAAAGTATCATGTTGTCTAGGTTATGTTACCTAGACAAGACGAGATCTCGGTTACCTAAATCACCAAAACTCTGACATATACGATCGCCACGGAAAAGGGAAAATTATGCTTATAAATATCTTTACAATATATAATGCCTAAATAGCTTTCATAATAACAATTAAGCTATTTAAACCGGAATGTCGTTCTGCTAACTAAATAGCACATATTCAAAGAACGACAGTGCCTATGGCGACACCGGCGATCGGCAAAGATCCACACACAATAAATATACTAAATTCATTGTGAGGCTGGAACTAAATTACATATTGTAAAGAATAAATACTCAACTTTCTGGATGGAGAAAGAGGCCGTAGAAAGCATAAAGATTCCCAGAAATCAATCGAAAATGTCAGATCGACAGGGAACACCACCGTAGCGAGTCGCTACAGATAAAGGAATGGCCGCCAGAGGGAGTTGGCGCGGTCATGATACGATAGTAGTAGGGGAACCAGGGTAACCTTTATTGCGGCTACCCTTCTAATTCTGCCACGTATTCCCCCTCGAAGCGTAAGGGCTATTTGGGGTGTAGATTGCCATGTGGCGTGTCAAGAATACGTCCCTGATGATATACGATACCCTTGGGAGCAATCTTAAAGGTACTCACGCCAGTAGTTAGAATTCTGTGAAACCTTTGGTTTAATTCTCTGGGAATATCACTGTAGTCATATATACCCTTGAGAAGCTACTAAAGGAACCTTCCATTAGGACGTCATGGCTTGAGCCCAAAAATATCCATAATAGCCATGGTGCCAGCCAGGAATCTCCAACAGCTCCCCAGTTGAAAAAGCATCAACAATGCCCAAGGAAGGCCACAATTCTCTTAAATTCAGGTCATCGTCCTTCTGAGCAGTAATTGGCAAAATTTGTAGGAAATGCAGAGTATTACCATCACTAAGGAAAGTTAATATGTTTGCTTTCCTTGCAGAGCATCCCGATGGTGAGACGAGGTCTTCTACCCCAACGAATCTCACTAGGACCCGTCTCAAGATGATAAAGTTGCATGAGACATACCATAAATTTTCACAAGAGGAAACTTATGAGCTGTAGACTCTCATCGACACAGTTTCCTGCATAGCTTGAGTTAATTAAGAAGGTTTCCTCTTAGCCTTCTTGTTCTTCTTGGAAAACTCTTACCATTGAAGAGGAGACAACAACTTGCACTCATCACAAGGGATGACTGCGAACAGTCATGCCAGCTGCAAAAAGTACACAGGAGATGAGGATCAAGGACTGGTATCAACAACCCTGCCACATTTCTTGCTGGATTTTCCCAGACACAACCACGTCTCCTTAATAGGCTCTATAAATTCACCACTGAAAAGAGAAAGGGGAAATCAAATGCCAGAAACTCATAAGAGCAGACAGGGCATATGTACTTGTTGCAGTCAAAATCAAAAGTGGTACATCCTCTGAATGACAGGTTAAGGAGCTCCCCCACTCCCCCTGTAAGTGGTTGTAACTACCTCAATAATAATTTAATGGTTGTTCCAAGTTGCACTGAAGTCATACTTCTATTGAAGGACAAAAGTTTGTATACTGATAAGAACAAAGTTTCATTTGTAAGATGAAATAACTTTGTCTTACACCTGAAGAGTACTGGCTACTATTTGATGTAGAATGGGAGCTTGGAAGCTTTCCCTACCCACACACACTTACCTCTGAAAGTGAGCACTTTTTTTGTCTTAAAATAGTATATCAATATTACTTGGGGAGTAAAATAAATTATTATCAATGTTTCTTTTATCTCATTAGTGTGTGTTTTGTCTACATTAATGTATGTCTCCCAATTAATTTTTCTTTTTTCAGTAATACTGAGTTAAGGTAATGATGGTGACTTACATGGTATTTTCCTGTTTATTTTGAGACACCAGAACCAACTGGTGAGGGACCGGATGGTGTTCGTGCCCAAGTATTTTGGAAAGTTGAAGAAAAAAAGGTGATTTTGGACCTTGAGCTATTTCCAGAAGAGAAAGTAAAATGCAATTAATGAAATGCCTATAGACCTTTCTACAGTAATTTCCTTTTTAATAGTACCCATATAAATGCAATATGCAGAAATTCTGCTGAGTGTTGACATATGTAAAGAAAGATACGCAAGATTGCACACACTATTATAGACTATTTAACCAAGTTACATTAAGTGACTCATTTGAAGCGTAATAAGGATTCCTACCTGGAGTGAAAAACAATATTGTGGGATTCAGATGAATATGATTTGGTTCATAATGTTAGTTTTTGTAATTAAACACCAATCAGCAATGGGGTCACCAGAACAGGGACATGGAAAGGAGGTCACTCAACCTGTG
Organism: Palaemon carinicauda; assembly: GCF_036898095.1. Taxonomy (NCBI): domain Eukaryota; kingdom Metazoa; phylum Arthropoda; class Malacostraca; order Decapoda; family Palaemonidae; genus Palaemon; species Palaemon carinicauda. The sequence goes on from NC_090756.1 coordinate 76,501,313, forward strand.
GATCAGCTCAAAATTCCTGAAAATGAACACAAAATGTGGGAACATGGAAATGGGAGACAAATACATCATAAAATTAAAGCAAACCAACTACTGTGCCGGCTTTTTTCCTGTTTGCATTTCTTAAAAGTTGATTATATTTAAAAGGGAAACTTTAATGTTGCATATTAACCCTTTTACCCCCAGGCTATTTGGAAATTTCCAACCATTAACCCCCAGGGGGTTATTTTTTTCCCAGCACATTTTGCAGTATATATTTTTTAAATTGCTCTAACAGCCTTAATTTTTGTCATAGAGAGGTCAGGTTGGTCTCATTCTCTTGGAAAATGCCTGCATTTTCTCAAAAAATTATCAAAAATATGAAAAAAAAATTTTTATAGCATTTTTTTGCAAGGACGTACCAGTACGTCCATGGGGGTAAAGGGATGGCTTTTGTGAAACGTACCAGTACGTCCTTTGGGGATAAAAGGGTTAAGAAAATAAAATAAATGCATCAAGGCATACCAATAAATTAAAAAAAAATAATGCTCAGAGTCAATATATCAACATCATTTAGAGTAAACTTCCTTAAAAAAAAGTGCCCGAGAACTACTGATGAGATGAAACAAACTTTGTAATTTGAGGTATCAATAAAATTTCCTTAAATAAAGTGATATTTACTTTTTTTAACTTATAGGTAAATTTATTATATAATTATACAAAATTTACTTGAAAAAGACAAAAAAAGGTACAGAAAATTTACTAAAGGTAGCTTAACTAACACCAAATCTTACACTTTTGCTAAAGAGATAATGTGGTTGTTTGTGAAAGTGATTGTGGAAATACTAACACCAATACTAATACTGTATTAAAAGGTAAAATACAAAACATTATCAATATATTAATACATTAATTTAGTGTAGTTACACTAAGTCTAGTATGGACATTTAATCACTTTGTTCAAACTTTCTCCTCTTTCTAAAAGAATTCTATGACTGCCCTTTGTTTAACAACTTTTCTCCAGCGCAAATCTTCATATGATGTGACAGCCTCAATGTCAAAGTGTGATATACTTTTTCACATACACTGAACTTCAATGGCTATCCTCTCGGTGTGAATTGTACCATGTCTAGTCAGATGACTTTTCCGAGAGAATGCTTTGCCACAGACGTCGCATTTGAAGGGCTTCTCACCTGTGTGAATTCTGTAATGGTTCGTGAGATCGCTGCTCCGAGAAAATACTTTGTCGCAGGCACTACACTTGAAAGGCTTCTCGCCAGTGTGAATTCTATAATGTTTTGTGAGATGACCTCTCTGAGAAAATGCTTGCTCACAGACATTGCATTTGAACGGTCTCTCACCAGTGTGAATTCTATGATGTGCTGCGAGATCGCTTTTCTGAGCGAATGCTTTGTCGCAGACGGTGCACTTGAACGGCTTCCTCCCGGCGTGAACGCTATAATGATTTGCGAGGGTACTCCTCTCACAAAATGCTTTGTCACAGACGGTACACTTGAATGGTTTCTCCCCAGCATGAATTCTAAAATGTCTCGCGAGATAGTCTTTCTGCGTAAATTCTTTGCTACATTCGGGACATTTAAATACCTCTCCTGTGTGAGACTTCATATGAAGTGTACAGGTCGTTTCACAAGCAAATGCTTTGTCACAGACATTACACTTGAATGGCATCTCGCCATTGTGAATTCTATTATGTCTTGTGAGACTAATTTTCCAAGAAAATGCCTCATTACAAATCTTGCACTTGTAAGGCTTTTCCCCAGTGTGTATTCTATAATGCTTTTTGAGATCACTGCTCTGAGAAAATGCTTTGTTACAGACATTACACTTGTATGGCTTTTCCCTAGTATGAATTCTATGATGTATTATGAGACAACTTTTCTTTGAAAACACTTTGTCACAATCACTGCATTTGAATGACCTCTTCCTAGTGTCGGTTTTGTTTTCAAACCCCTCCTCTTTAATTTGATTTATCTCTTCGTTGATTTCCCCTTGGCCACAATCCTCTTTCAAACCTACTTCCGTCCACAAATAGGTATTTACACTTTCATCTTCTTCGTTAGCTTCTTCTGGGCAACTTTGTAAATCCTCCTCACTCATTGATACATCACAGTCGTATGAACATTTCACGTCACTGTCGCTTGGTTCAAATACTTCTGGCTCAGTTTTGAATTCTATTTCTGGTTCTATGAAAAGAGAGCCATCGACTAAAAGGGAATCCTTTTCAACCGAATCTTTTTTTTCTAGCTTGACTGCAGGGAGTGAAGACGAATCATCACTCTCGCTTTTCACTGGGAATTCTAAGGATTCAGAGTTCCTCATCTTATCTCTGTCACAAGATGACATCCTCTTCAATATTATCTTCAACAGCCAATAAAGAAAAAGTTAATGGTAAACCAACTATTCTGAGACACCGTAAATTGCATCAAAGTCTTACAACATGAACCAAACTGGATCCTTCTTCCTTTTCCCTTTCATGTATCTCATGCAGATATCTTCAGTACTTTCCACAATCTTGCCACAAGACGTGGAAGATTATTTTCTTCGGGATGAAAAGTCTGAAATGATAAAGAACATCTATCACTGGAAAAGGGAGAGGTGAATATGTTAGAGCTTTCTTAAATGCACGACAACTTTCTAAACATGACAAATTTGGAAATAATACAATAAATTTGGAAAGAATTTGTATTTTTCCTAACAACACAAACCTTTAGGTATTTATAAAGTATTACTTTTCTTACTTTTAGCGAAGCTGAAAGGACGAGTCATCAAAATTTAGCGAGGGTTAACTACCATTCCCGCTAGTTAGTAAGGGATAAGGGGGTAGCTAGCTACCCCTCTCACTCTCACTCCTGTGACTGTGCTTCCCTTTGCTTAGAGGAAGGACTTCACGGGGGACAGGGTTGGCAGGTAAGTTTGTATAAATAGCTAAAGGTTTGTATCGTTAGGAAAAATACAAATTATGTCCTAAATTGTCATTTGTTCCGTAACTGGAGTACAAACCTACGCTATTTATACGGGTATGACTCACCCCTTAGGAGGATGGATGTCCCTGCCAATCTGGCTTTTTGGCTTCACCCGGGGATTCCCCTTTATGTGTGTTAGCACAAAAAATAGGAAACCCTAACACCTCGCTAACCATGCTATGCATGGTCTGCGGCATACACAAGCTGTGTGTGTTGAGATACTAGCAATGCGACTGTCAAGGTAAGGTAAGATATCTTCCGAGTCATAGGAATCGTCCGAGGTCACCAAGAAATACCCAATACCACCTCGCCAAGGTATGGGGATGCAACAGTATTGACACAATACTAAGTTACACAAGGGAACAATGGTTTACCTGCAGAGGTTAAGGTCAGCTGTGCAGAGGACCCTGGATGCTGATTTCCCCAAGAGAGGGGAGGATGAAGAAAAGAAAGAGCCAGTCATTCTTTTTCATTCACTCAGAATAAAACCCCATAGCCAATGCCTTCAACCTCCTGCTACTTGTCCATCAAGGAGCTTGAGGTAATGAACAAGTTGTTGTGCAGCCACTACAGGACCAATAGAGAATGTATTGTGTCTCCTGTGGGTTACGTATTGCAGGTAGTGGGCGGTGAAGGTCATTTGATGCTTCTACACGCCTGCTTGTAGGCCCTGCGTCACAGGGTAGTAACGATTGAGCGACAGGGACGTAGCAATGCCCCTGATGTTGAGTGCTCTGGTCAACGTGTCGGAGGAGGATTTGGATTCAGTGCGAGGCCTATGACCTTGCAAATCCAGATAGAGATGGTGTTCTTCCTGATCCTCCTCTTGATCTTCCCTGTGCTGATGAAGAGTGATGACACTCGGGGTGAACTCTCGTAGTTTCTTTGAGGAGGGGCACCTAGTTTCTCTTTGATCTGGATCATTGGTCATGCTGCAAAGGATTCCCAGACCGAAGGGTTCGGATTCTGGGATCTGTCTTGCCAGAAACAATGTCGAGTATTTTTTGATTCATCATGAATGAGATGATAAGGGCGTCCCATGGGGTTCGCCGACTCTCTTTGCCAAAGCCAACACAAGTGGAAGACTTGTCAAGGTCAGGCGACCTCTGCTGCTTGGAATCCTAGAACGAGGTCTCCTTTCCGACCAAGGGTCCGTAGGCGAAGCTACAGCTTTGTGGGAGATGTTGACATGTGGTAGTCTAAGTAGATCGTATCATGGAGGAAGTGCTCTTGGAAGCTCCGGTAGGAGTTGCAGAAGGTCTGGGAACCATTCTGTGTGATGCCATAGCAGAGCTATGAGGGTCATTGAGAGATTGACTGGTGTTCTGGTCTTGTTGAGTACTCTTCTCTTCAAGACAGGTCTGGCGAAAGGAATAAACGTCAATGTTGTCCCATCGTTGTTGGAATGCATCTTGCCAGAGAGCCTGAAGTTCAAATCCACCGTCGCAAAACCCTACAAAGTCACGACTTTGTTGGCTACAAGATGATCCAAAGACCATTCGGAACCCCCTATCTGAGTCGCGAGCTGATAGCGTTACTGGATAGAATTCCGCCATTCTCAGTATTTCTACTGCAAGACGGGATAGGGGCTGTGTAAAAGTACCGCCTTGCTCATTGATGTAAGCCACAATTGTGATGTCGCTCATCACCAGCACTGAGTGGCCCACCAGGAGCTGATGGAGCTTTTGAGGGGCCAGGAAGGTGGGCTTCATCTCCAAGAGATTGATGTGCTGGTACTTTTCAAACTCTGACCATAGGGCTGAGGTCGTGTGGTGCAGCAAGTGGGGCCCCACACTTCTTTTGATGCATCTGTGAAGAGCAACAAGTCTGGGGGAGGACGAAAAGGTCAAAGCCCTTTAGCAGATTCTCGTCTGCCACACGCCACTCGAGGTAAGTCTGTTCCTCTGGTCCAATGGGGATCAGAATGTCATGGGAATCAAATGCCTGATTCCAGTTGGACTTTAGCCACCACTGAAGACATCGTATCCTGAGGCGAGGCGCCCTTTGGGAACTAGACGTGCCAGAGATGATAGGTGCACAAGGAGACATAGCCACCTGTGTGCTGGGTGTTCTTGTCTAAGGAATGGTCTTGGGACCTTCCTCAACCTCACTACCCTGTCGTTTGATGGGAAGACTTTTTGAAAGTTGTTTGGAATGAATCTCAAATACTTCCTTGAAGATGGATGGATTGGGATCTGGAAGTATATATCCCTTAGATCCTGGGTGTACATGCGATCCTGTGGTCTTAACACTTGTCTAACCTTCTCCAACATGGTCTGGACTTCAGCCCCAAGGGCTAGCTCCTTTACAGATCCCTTCGCATAGGAGCTCGTTGACACCTCTCCCAGCAGGGATGCAGGCATCCCACCACTAGTGGACAAGCAGGGGGATCACATATCCTAGCGTTTGCGGCCCCAGCCGCCTACTCTAGGATGTTTCTCTCCATGGAAGGACTTGGAGCCTTTCTTGCCCTTGGCATGGAGACTGCCGTTCGCCTGCCGACCATTTAGAGGATCGGTGGGTTGGCGAATGGCGAGTAGCGAACAGTTGAAGCTGTCGAGTGGTGAACTGCCACTGAACGGTGAGCTGTCTGAGATTAGCGGGATGTCGAATGGCAAATCGGCAATTGGTGAGCCGAAGATGAGCAGTGACCCATAGGCGTGTGGCAAAATGACTAACCATTGGCGAGCATCAAACGGCTAACCATTGGTAAACGGTGAACGGCTAACCGTTAGCGAGCAGAGAATGGCTAACCGTTGGTGAACGGCGAACGTAGGGTGACTGACAAGCAGTCGACGGCTGTCTCTTCAGTTGGCGAGCAGCGAGCTGCCGTCGATCGGTGGGTTGACTCGACAATCGGCGAGTTGACAATCGAAGAGCCAGTGGTGAATGGTGAACTACTAGAGAAGATCGCGAATGGATAACCATTGTCGAACGGCAAACGGCTGCATGCTAATGGGTCAGCGAAGGATGAGTGATTGAGTAGCTGGAACTAGGTGGAGAATCACGAACTAGAGGTCGTTGACTGGCAGAGCTGGTCTGACAAGTGCCGCAAGGAGAGACAGAGGTCACAGGCAAAAGGCGATCAGCAAGATGTCTATTGGCAATTGGCTTGCACTTGGTGAGCTGGCAAGGTAAGATGAGAATTAATGAGCTGACGATTGAGTAAGCTCTGAGGAACTGCAGAATGGATCAACAATCGGTGGGCTAGCGATCGGCGAGCTAGCAATCAGCGATCGGCAGGCTGGCGAGCTGGTGATCAGCAAACTGCCTATTGGCGATCAGCAAGATGGATATCGGCGATCGGTGATCTGAGATGACGCTCGAAGATTCTGGCGATCAATCAATCGGATGAGCTGAGGAAAAGCAGTATGGTTCAAACGATCAGAGAAGCAGCAATCGGCGAGCTGGCATTCGGCAATCAGCAAGCTAACAATCAGCGATCGATAGGCTGGCGAACTGGTGATCATCTAGAAATCAGCGATTGGAGAGCTAGAAATCAGCAATTGGAGAGCTAGAAATCAGCAATCAGAGAGCTGAAAATCAGTGATCAGCTGGCTAGCAATTGGCTAACAGTGAGCTGGCAATTGGCAAGCTAGAGATCGGCGATCGGCAAGATTGGAGGTCGACAATCGGTGAAAGACAACCTAGTGATCAGCGATCGGAGAGGTAGAGATCAGCGATTGGCAAGACTGAAGATTGACGATTGGAGAAAGACAAACTAGCAATCGGAGATTGGGGACCTGACGATCGGCGATCGGCAAGTTGACGATTGGTGATCGGCGAGGGTGACCCACGAGTAGCAGTTCGATGGCGAGAGGTCAGAGATGACTGTTGAACAAGCGAACTCCACAAGGTTGCTGAACGGCGTATTGGAGGAGATTCCGGTAAGACAGACGAGGGTTGGTAACCAGCAGTAGAGCGACGAGACTGACGAGACTCGTCAGGCTGACGATATTACAAGGTCCTTGAACGCCCCCTAAAGGGATTGTCTGGCAGAAGATGACGGCAAGTCAAACAGACGACTCTTTGCCAAAGGCAAAAGAGTGTCTGAGGCGACGAGGAGGACCACGAGCTTAGCGAACTCACCGATGACGATGATGATCCCCTGCAGTGTTGCAAAAATCCTCTCTGGGAAGACCGCACACCATGATCTCTGAAAGGACTCTCAAGAGGTCTCTCTATGAGTGGTCTCTCGTGAACGAGAGAGGTGATCACATACAGGAGAGACAACAGATATGATGAAGGGAAGCTCTCCCTCGGAAGGGAGAAACAGCCCAACACCTGGGGAGGAAAACTCTCCCCGGAAGGGAACGTAGTCCAACGCTTTGTTCAAGTTGAAGGTCTGCATCGAGCACTACCTGATAAAACGTAACCGGAGCAGGTTCCTTGAGATTATTGTGTTGATCAGGAGCGGCCACATGCGCAAGAGAACAGGAAAGTGATGGTGCAGTGATAGCAGATTCCCAAGGAACTAAAGGCACTGCTCTTCTTCTATCTAAGCCGAATGAAGAAGAATGGTGACGCTAACTGAGGAACAATAAAAATAAATTATGTAACAAAAAACTCCTTCAGGAGAAGCACCTAGTTCGCGGACTGGGAAGGTGTCCACCAAGAGAACAGATACAAATTAAGGACTGCATGCTCCCTTCCCCTGCTGACATCAACGGGAGAAGGAAAGCAACAGCGTAAAAAACTGTAACAAGAATTACAATTAAATAATTCAGCTGTGGCGATGGCCTGAAAATCACAAATATTAAGTAATTTGTATTTTTCCTAACAGTACTTACCTCGAACTACTTTCTTAGGAGGATCTGGGATCTCCTCATTTACCGACCAAGAATTTTGCGTAGTTCCCCCTCTCTCTGTTACCTTGTCGGGGCGCTCCGGGCTGGAAGGTTACTCGCCCTGGGGCGATCCAGGGTCAGCGCGTGAGGCTGCGATTGTTAGATTGTCAGTAAGCGTAGGTTTAAGTCCTCCTCGAACTCCTGTAAGATACTCGGGGTAGGATGGGTGGACCATAACCCGAAAGTAGTTCGAGGTAAGTACTGTTAGGAAAAATAAAAATTACTTAAAATTTGTGATTTGTTCCAACACGCAGTACTTACCTCGAACTACTTTCTTAGGAGACTTATACCTTAGGAGGAGGGAGTGGCTTACAGTTCGGAATATTCGAAACTTCCTGGGGCACACAGCCTAGATAGGAGGCTAGGTCTAGATTGCCCAGGGAGAGGTAGGAGAGCAGGGGAAAGCACGCAAAAGTGTACCTTATGTACAACTCACCTTTAAATATAATCCAGACATGGTGTGCCTCAAAGTCCCACTCTCAAATGGAAGGAGGACAGGAAAAAGGATGGGATACAGGAAAAAGGGGGTAGCAAGGGAGGGGGATAGTAAGGAGGAACCTGTGTCGCTTACGATTACTTCCCACGGGCTACCCGGGACCCAAACCACTAAACTTGTTGCATAGCTGAAATGACCGGCCCAATGGAGAAGGCATCCAGGGACTTTCTCGTACAATCCTTCAGGTAATGGGCTGTAATGGTGGACTGTCAGGCCCAAGTGCCAGCCCATAAGATCTGGCCCACTGCCATGTTAGTGTCAAAGGCCAAGGATGTGCTAAGGCCCCTAATATCATGGGGTCTCCGGGTCCCAGGGACCATGGAGCCATCACTCTCGTAAGCCCTTTTTATAACCTGTCGGAGCCAGAAGGAAATCGTATTATTGGAAACCGCCTTCTTAACTGGACCTGTGGACACGAACAAACTCTTGATGGCTGGTCTGAGTTTGGATGTCCTACTGAGGTATTTTCTGATAGTCCTTACCGGGCACAAAAGCAGGTCGTCTGGGTTGTACGAGCGCGGAATCGCTGGGATGGAGAATTCCTCGAACCTAGGGTCCGCAGTTGCAGGGTTCTGGGTCTTTGCCACGAATTCTGGCAAGAACTTAAACGACATGTCCTTCCAACCCTTCGAGTGTGAGACCTCGAAGGACAAGCCGTGGAGCTCGCTCACCCGTTTGGCCAAGGCAAGGGCCAACAAGAAGACAGCTTTGAGGGTGAGGTCCTTGTATAGAATGTCTTTAAGTGGTTCGAAGGGAGGCCTCAAGAGAGCCCTGAGGACCTTGGCCACATCCCACTGGGGGACCCCTAGAGGAGCGGGGGTCACAAGATTGTTCAAAACTTCTGATAAGCATGGAGATGTGGCGGGAAGTCCCCAGGTTGATGCCCTTGAGTTGGAAAACCTGACCCAGTGCCGCACGGACTCCTTTGATGGCTGGGATGGAGACTCCCCGGTCGTCCCTCAAGTGAACTAGGTAGTCTGTGATATTGTGGACCGAAGCGTCTAAGGGCCACAGATTCTGAGTGGCACATCATTTAACCAATGTTGCCCATTTTGCCTAGTACACAATGCACGAGGATTTCCTGAGATATCCCGACATCCTGTCAACAGTCTTGTCCGAGAGGCCTTCCCTCCTTAGCAGTCGCTTGATAACCTCCAGGCGTGTAACCTCAGGCTCTGGGGGTTTTCGTGTAGCCTTCGGAAGTGAGGCTGACTTAGCAGGTCTTCTCTTGCCGGCAGGGGCCAAGGCGGAAGGGTGGCCAGGTCATGAAGGTCCGCAAACCACTCCCTCTCCGGCCACCAGGGCGCTACCAAAGTCATCTTTGTGGACTTGGATTGTCTTAGTCTATTGAGAACCTGCCAGATGATCCCAAAAGGGGGAAAGGCGTAGACGTCGAGGCCGTCCCAAGAGTGCTGGAAGGCGTCCTCGAACACTGCTGTCGGGTCTGGCGGGTCTGCACCGAGGAGCAGAATACGGGGAGCTGTGCGTTGAGTCTTGTGGCGAACAGGTCTATCAACGGGGAGCCCCAACGCCGGAGAACTTCCTGTGCCACTTGGAGATGAAGCGACCATTCTGACCCTACCACCTGCCCTATTCTGCTTAGTCCCTCTGCCAGCACGTTCCTCTTTCCCGGAATGAACCTGGCTGTTAATAGAATGTGGTTCATTTCGGACCATTCCAGGATCTGAGCTGTGAAGTTGCACAGTTCCCTTGACCTTAAGCCTCCCTGCTTTTTGATGTACACCACCACCGTGGCGTTGTCGCACATGAGTGCTACCGAGTTCCTCCGGAGGAGACGGGCGAATTCTGCCAGGGCTTTCTGTACTGCCATGAGCTCTAGAAAGTTGATGTGCCGGGTCTTTTCATCCGCTGACGATTTTCCCTCTGCTGTTCCCTCGAGGAGATGAGCTCCCCACCCCTCCTTCAATGCGTCCTTGAAGAGCAGCATCTTCGGAGGGGCGGAGCCGAACGGGATTCCCTTCAACATGTGACTCCTCTTGGACCACCAGAGAAGCGGGTCCTTGGAGGAAGGGGACACCGGAACTAGCTTCTGCGGGGACTCCCCCATTGACCAGAGATCCTTCAAGTTCCACTGGATTGGTCTTAGCTTGAGCCTGCCCAGTGGGACCAATTTTTCCAAGTCCAGGTGACCCACTAGCCTCTGCCAATCTTCGGCCCTCACCGGAGTGCCAGCTAGGAACGGTCGAATCACCTGGTCTAGGTTGTCCAGCCTCTCCTGGGAGGGGAAGGCTCTCGTCAGTTGGGAGTCTAGGACCATCCCCAGGTACGTCATCCTGGTGGTAGGGACTAGCTGTGACTTCTCGAGGTTGATCGTGATCCCGAGGTCCTTGCAGAACTGCAACAGAAGTGAGCCTTGACACTTTAAGTCTGCCTCTGAGGCTGAAAGCAGCAACCAGTCGTCGACGTACCTGATCAGCCTGATGCCCTGTTTGTGTGCCCAGATCGATACCAGGGCGAACACCCTCGTGAATACTTGTGGGGCTGTTGACAGACCGAAGCAGAGGGTCTTGAACTGAAGGGTCTGAGAACCCCACCTTACCCTGAGGAACTTCCTGCTGGAGGGGTGAACGGGAATCTGGAAGTAAGCATCCTTGAGATCCAGGGACATCATAAAATCCCCTTCTCTCAAGGCCGCCAGTACCAACTTCGGCGTGTCCATTTTGAAGGGGGTCTTCTTGATGAACTTGTTCAGAGCTGAGAGGTCGATGACTGGCCTCCAACCTCCCGTCGCCTTCTCCACCAGGAAGAGCCTGCTGTAGAAACCCGGGGAAGGCTCGTGAATGGGCTGTAGGGCTCCCTTGTTCAACATGGCTTCCACTTCCGCTTGCAGGGCTGCTCTCTTCTCCGAGTCTTTGGGCGCCAGCCACTCCGCCCGATGTTCGGGGATCAACAGGGGCGGTTCTGACAGGAAGGGAATCCTGTATCCCTCCCTGAGGACCGTCACCGTCCACGGGTCCGCTCCGTTGTCCAGCCATGCTTGCCAATATCATTTGAGGCATTCCCCCACCTGAGGCGTGGGAAGGTGTGGGGGGCCTCTCCCTATCTCCTTCTAGGGAGACGGTTGGAACGGCCTCTCCTTGAGCTTGAGTATTTAGGCTTACAGGAGGCCTGAGGTTGGGCACAACTCCTTCTGGAGGGCCGAGGGGATTGGTGCCAGGAAGAGGTGGAAGCTTCCTGCCTAGCCGGGGGCGTAGGCGGGTATGCCCCGTCTGTAGAAGCTCTTCTAACAGGGGGTTGTCTTGATAGTTGTTGTCTGGGCTCGGCCGTACCCTTCATCTTGCCGACCCTCTACCGTCTCAGCCACTGCTTGGAGGGGAAACACAGTTTCTCACCAGACGGGAGAGTTCCTCAGGAACTTTGCTTCCCTCTCGGGGAGCCTACGGGGCAACCAGTTCAATATCGTGTCCCTTCTCCTCAGGACCCACTTGGCTGTCTGGGTAAGGGACTGAAAGGTCAGGAATTTCATAGCTTTGCCCCCAAACAGATTAGTTCTTGCAAAAGCGCCTGATTTTCAGGGACTGACAGGTTGTGCGCCAGCTGGAAGCCTGCTAGAGTGCACACCCACCAGTCCAGCCAAGAAGTGACATTCACGATGTCCTGGGAAGTGTCTTCCACCATGGCGGCCTCCGCTTGCGAGAAGACCCATGGCGCGTTTAGGCTACGTTCGTCGGTGTTGCCCTGGTTCAGGGTAGCGACCGCTTCCTCCAAAGTGCGGGGCCCTGAATGCCGCCCGTCAGGCACATAGAATTTCTTCTGGGTCCTAAGACCCGGCAGGCGCTTGGAGGAACCCTGTGCCCTCAACGAGTTCTTCGGGTCTGATACGAAACGGTCCACATGTTCCATTCCCAGTGCAACATCGGGAGCTAAAGGTAGGGTCAGAGATGGTTTTTGCTGGACAGGATTGTCCACCATCCTGCCCAGACCTGAGAGCCAAGCTTGTTCCGCTGCTGGTTGAGGCTTATCCAAACTGTAGTGTCGTCGGATAAGGGCTAACACTTTGCAGTAGGACGAGACCTCGTCCGGAGAGCACTCGCCTGAGCCTAATAGCTCATTCACAATCTGTACCTCCAAGTCGGAGGGCTCATCGAACATGGAGGGATCCGTGGGCAAGGAGGCATCCCTTCCCTCCTGGAGGGGTGATGGAGCGGCTTCCTCTGTCGTGGGTAGAGCCATCGGGGCGGAGGTAGTCGTCATGGGTCTACCTCCTCCTGGGGTAACCCGGATGGTGCTAGTCGATGGTCGGGGCATCGGTGTACAGTACCCCGAAACTTGGCCGGAGCCGCTGCGATGAAACTTCCCGGAGCTGAGCTGCTGGGTCTAACCAACGGAAGTTCCCGACACACGGGTGGAACTGCTGACTTACTAGGTCGGGGCAATTGAAAGTGAGCCAACGGCCGCACCTGACGAGTGGGCGGAGCCGAAGAGACACTGGGCAAGGGTACGGAAGCGGCTCCAGCAGCCACCGAGGCAGGCACTGGAGCAGCAACCTTCTTGCTATATTCACGCCAGTGGCGAACCACCGTAATATACCTCCTCCTCGAGGAACTCCTCTTTTTGTATCTCCTTCTCGAGGACTTCGACCTCTTCTTAGCCAGGCTGGCGTGGGAGCTCGGTCTCCTCCTTCTGGACCGCTTCCTCTTCCTCCTGGAGTCTCGTCCACAGGAACTTTCCGTAGAGAAAGAATTGTTGGAGGAATAGTTGTCCGAAGAATAAGAGCTCGCCGAGTGGTCCGTCTCAATTACGAGCCTCCTGGGGGTCCTTGGTCTGGATATCAGGGTTGAGGGTTCCATGAACTCTGGCGGAAGCGTAGCTGAGGGCGCTGGGGTGAGCGGATAACGGGACAAGAGGCGAACCATCCTTCGAACTCCTCTTCTTGCCTCATGGGGGACCTGAAGGGCGTCCACACAATGGGGTCGGGGTCCGAAGAGCACGTGGGCTGCCTTTCTTTGTCCCGACCACCCCCGGAACCCACTGAACCTGAAAAACACTGCCACGAGGTGGGGGTGGGCACTGTTTCGGGCTTCCCCCACACAGGGTCTTCACCTGAGACGGGTCCTACGGGCACCAGGCCTTCGTCAACAGCACACACTTCTGCCTCACTAGCAGACTCCCCACCCGTCTGCGTAGGCCTTTCCACAACAGATTCCCCGACATCAGACTCATGGGGAACTGAGGGCAACGTTCACAGCGAGGGAAGGCCCGTCTTCTTAGGAGATCTCTTGGCCTCCTTCTTCTTCTTCTTGGAGAACAAGGTCCACTGCAGCTCCGGCCAAGACTCCCACTCCTGGCACGTGGAGGAAGGGGAACAATTATTCCCCCGACACGAGGAGCACAACGTGTGCGGGTCGACCTCGGTCTTAGAGAGCCAGGCTCCACAAGACTTAACAGCTTGGGGCCCGGGACAGCGACGCTGGGATTCCATGGTGGAAAGCGAACACGCAAACGACACAAGAACGCAAGGGAAAGGTGAGGAACAACGAGAACACAAGGGAACAATTGGGACACAAGGGATGGAGAACACAAAGGAACACGTGGTACACAATGTGATCGGACGGGATAAGTGAGAGAGAGCGGAGAGATGTTATCTACGCCGTGACCAGACGCTTACTGGCGATCTAACAAGCGCAGCCTCATGCGCTGACCCCGGGTTGCCCCAGGCGAGTATCCTTCCCCCCCGGAGTGCCCCGACAAGGTAATGGAGAGAGGGGGAACTATGCAAAATTCTTGGTCGGTAAATGAGGAGATCCCAGATCCTCCTAAGAAAGTAGTTCGAGGTAAGTACTCCGTGTTGGAACAAAGTTAAATTACAACAGTTATAATTTTACTTAATAAATGAAGAAAACCATTCAGAAGCGCAACCTAACCCGAAAGCAGGAAAGGTGTGACCCCCGCAGAGTAATCTGCCTGCCGCCCACGAGTGAGCATCAATGACCTTGAGAAAGAGCAAAACTAAAGTTAAGCTCTAAAAGGGCCGCACTCCCTTCCCCAGCAGATTCCTTCTAACAACACGTAGAGAGGAAGGCGATAACAACAGCTGAATGGAGGAGTATCAAAGCAATGACAATTTCCTTAAAAAGCGGCCGAGAACACGGAAGGCCATCCGCCGACGTCCAAGGCAGAAAGGTAGGAAGGGAAGGTTCACCGTCCTTGAGAACCTGCTGCATTACGCTGAGACACAAACATCAACATACACTGTAAAGAAAGCTTACAACATGTATATAAAAATTATTAATGTTTTCATATATACTGTATAGAAGAAAAACATTAGTTAAAAAGATGAAGATTAATGGCAGTCCAAAACAGGCGAGGAGGAAGAGCAGTATCTACCGCTTTTTCTCTGAGCCAAAAGCAAAGTGAAACAGTCACAAGAGTGAGAGTGAGAGGGGTAACTAGCTACCCCCCCCCCCTAGCCCCCGCTAACTAGCAGGTGGGGTAGTTACCCCTCTCTAAATTTTAATGAATTGTCCTTTCAGCTTTGCCGAAAGTAACACCCCTATAAATAGCGTAGGTTTGTATTCCAGTTCCGAAATAATTGTATTTTTCCCAATTATACAAACCTGTGGCTCTTTGCATAGGAGTACTGTACTATTTCGGTGCTAGCTGAAAACAAGCAGGTGAGATTTTGCAAGATGTAACTACCCTATGCTAGTTAGCAGAGGGAGGTAGTGGGAGTAGACGCACCCGGCTCACACCAACGCTAATAAACAATCGTCATTTAACAATTGCGGCAGGAGTTCTAAGGGAAGGTGATAGCAGGACCAGTACGTGTAAAGAGCTCAAGGTTTGTATAGTTAGGAAAAATACAAATTGTTTCCAAAGTTGTCATTTGTATGGGACTATAGACAAACATTATGCTCTTTACATAAGAGACCTATCCAAAGGTGGGTAGAAGTCCTAAAACCAACTGGCTGGAGACTGTCCCAAGATGCCGTTCTGTGCTTTGAAGAGCTGTTTAGAGGGCACCCTGAGACCTCGTTATCTTCATAGCATAATGGCCTGAGCAACTGGTATTGGCATAGAATTTAGTGATGTGACTCGACCACGTAAGCGTACAATTGGAGCTAAGCTCCTCAGATTGTCCAACTCCATCTCGTTTGGAGAACAGTGAAATAAATATACATACATATTTCAGGTTGTACCAAGGGCTTGGTACCCACCTGCAGTTAGTTCCTTAGATGCTGAGCCCCATGAAATAGGAAGTGGCCAGTCACTCGCACATTCAACCTAGCCTTACTTGCGGGTAACATCTGCCCTTGACCAAATGCTATTTGTCCTACAAGTGAGTTGAGATGTTAGTTGACCACGTTTTGCAGCCACCACAGGACCTAAGGTGAATGTGTTTATGGTCCTTTGGGTCATGTCTTACAGGTAGTAGGCGGTGAGGGTTGTCTGTCTCTTCCACACGCCAGCTTTTAACACCTGCGTTGCAGAAAAAATTTTCTTAAATGCCTGGGAGGTGCTGAAACCCCTGAAATCATGAGCACAAGGATGACGGTCGGAGAGTGTGTTACCCGATTGGATGGATCTCATTAACCTGCCTGATCCAGGAAGATATCAACTTGTTTGTGATCTTACTTGTTTCTGTCTGTGCTAACAAAGAGCCTGTCTGTGGGCGGGCTCTCTCGGTTTTTTTCAAGTATTTCCTCAGCACCCTCAAAGGGCAAAGTAACGGTTGATCAGGAATATTTGTTATGGACCAGCGACTCTCAATCTGGAAGGGCATGAATCTAGGATCCACTACAGCCGTATTCAGTCTTGCCTACAAACTCAGGGACAGAATTGAGTAACACCTGCCCCCAACCCCTTGAATAGGTGAAGTCAAACGACAGACTATGTAGCTTGCTGATTCTCTTAGCAGAGGATAGGGCTACTACATACAAGACTGACGCTTGACATAGAGGCTCACAAGGGGCTCCTTTCAATAAACATAGGACTTTGACTACATTTCAAGGAGGAGGTCCAACTTCTGACTTAGGGCACACGGGCTAAAAATTCCATATGAAGAGAGATAACTCCGTCGAGGAGGATATATCAACTTTATTCAGCTTAAAGACGAGACTCAAGGCTGAGTAATAGCTTTTTACCACTGGAACCGAACAAAGTTTTTCATCCCTGAGGTACAAGAACACCGCTATTGTTGGTATACTGTAGAGGCACTCAGAGGAGTGATACTCCTTTCACGACACCAACCACAAAAGGAGGACCACATTGCCAGATATACTGTGGCAGATGACTCCTGGATGTATCCTGCCATCCGCTTAGCAACCAGTCTCAAAAAGCCCTTCTTTGCAAGTAGTTGCTGGATGACTCTCAGGGATGAAGAAGATGCGACGGAATCGCTTGATGGAATCTCTTCACTTGTGGTTGTCTGAGTAGATTGGGAAGTGTTGGGAGTTCCCTTGGTGCCTCTTTGACCAGATGCAGGTTGGGAAACCACTCTGCATGATGCCATAGACGAGTTATCAAGGTCATCGACAGATTGTGAAATGCTCTAACTTAGTTTGTCAGCCTCCTTACTAGATATTAATAAAGGGATTTTGACGTAGGAAAAATCTATTTCTGGGCGAGGGACCTGTGCCGCCCAGTGAATAAGCTCCTATTAGCACTTATTCTTAGGTAATTTACTGCTAAATATACCAGAGAAAAAATGTAAAGGAGTGCTAGGTTAACTGGCTCACTCACCTATTGGTGTCGGTATAAAATTGGGCGTATAATCCAGAGGTCCCGCACTATTTAGATTCATCCACGACAAAGACCCCAATAGAGGAGAGCCGTTCAACCTCACTCGGCACCACCAACTCTGCATCCGCTCAGAACCCAACTCCTTAGCACCCAAAGTTTGGGGACTCCAAGGGAGAGGAGCTGGGAGGGTTCACTGGGCGGCACAGGTCCCTCGCCCAGAAATAAATTTTTCCTACGTCAAAATCCCTTTTCTGGGCTTGAACCTGTGCCGGCCAGTGAATATATACAAGAGAAATGTCACCAAACTTGCAAAATAAAGGAAAAAACATAAACATAAGGGAAATACAAGTTGCTTTAATCAGAGATGAGTGCCAAAAACAGCTATAAGGGTATCTTAAAAAGAACATAAATCCACTTGGTAGAACAATTGACAAAAAAGGTAAGGTATAATAATGCCGTGAGTGATGATATATACAGATACTCAGAAGTCAAAAATTTACAAATATAGTAATAGTAATCAGGTGCGAAACCAACGAATACAAATAGGGTATAAATGAGGCAGGTAAGGGGGAGAGATAAAATAACAAGGAATTAACATGTGAGTTACCTGGGGGTAACTACACTCCCTGCAGCTACTGTAGGAAATTTAAGGGCTTCCAAATGTTTAAGGTAGTGTTTCTTGAACACTGACGGTGATTTCCACCCTGTATACCTGGAAAGGTCCGTAAAATTCATGTGGTGAAAAAAGTTCACCGAAGTAGCAACCGCTCTGATATCATGTGCAAGAGGAAAAGAGTCAGGGCTAGCTTGTTTAATAAAATACAAAATTTGTTGCCTGATCCCTTTAATGGTAATGGTACCGCCTTGTTCTCTAACGAATAGAGGCCCCGAGGAGTTAGAGGAGGTCCGGGATAAATAAGACCTAAGAGTAGTAACAGGGCACAGAGACGGATCTTGCGTGAGGGGAACAATTTTCCAGGAGGACCATCTGTTCTGAGGGTCTTCGTTCTTAGCTAAAAAGAATTTGTTAGGTGAAAGGAGGACCTCTCCCGAAGGAAGGAACTCAATATGACCCGGGTCTCTTGACAAAGCTGCCAGTTCAGAAATTCTTGCCCCGGAAGCCAAACTCACCAGGAAAAGTGTTTTCCTGAGAAGGGGAATGTAATCACAAGAACTGTTAATGGTATCAGAAGCCAATTTGAGTACATCATTAAGGAACCAGGTAACCGGGGTAGGACGAGTAACCGGTTTCAGTCTGGCACAGGCTTTCGGAATTGAAGCTAACAAAGAGTCGGTTAAGTCTATGTTAAAACCCACTAGGAAGATCTTTTTCAAGGCAGATTTAATAGTGGTGATAGTATTGGCTGCCAGACCTGATTCTAATAAAGTTCTAAAGAAAGTGACTGTAAGGTTCAAGTTCATACAGTGTACGTCTGAGTCTATCAAAAATTTAGCCAACTTTTTAACCGCAGAATCATATTGGCGGATGGTGGAATCCCGTTTATCTGATTCTAGGAACAGGGTGTTTTGAGGATCGATATTGGCACCATGCATGGCCGCAAACTTCATGAAGTCCATAAAGTTAGGGCGCTCTGAATGTTTGAGAAAGCGTACACAACGCGTGTTTGTACTATCTGAGACAGAACCGGATTGGGTATCGGGTGAGGATGTAGTCTCAACTCTCGCAGGAGAGGGTACCAATTGCTCTTGGGCCAGTTGGGTGCGACCAAGGCTACTCGTCCCTTGAAGGATCTCAGTTTGTCTAGGACTTTCAGTAAAAGATTCACCGGGGGAAAGAGATAAATCCTTTCCCAGATGTCCCAATTCTGTGACATGGCGTCTGTGGCGTAAGCCTGAGGGTCTAGATTGGGAGCCACATATACTCTCAATTTGTGGTTGGACTCCGTGGCGAAGAGGTCCACTTGGAGACCCGGAACCCGAGAGAGAATCCACCGGAATGACTTTAGATCGAGTGACCATTCCGATTCTAGAGGGGAGATCCGGGACAAGGCGTCTGCAACTACGTTCCGGACTCCCGCCAGGTGGACAGCTGAAAGATGCCAACGGTTCGAGGCTGCTAGGGAGAATATGGCTACTAGAACATGGTTCAGAGGCCCTGATTTTGATCCGCCTCTGTTGAGGCAGCGGACCACCACTTCGCTGTCGAGAACCAGACGAAGGTGTTGTCTCTTGGATGGAGCGAGACGTTTCAGGGTTAGAAGAACTGCCATGGCCTCCAGCACATTGATGTGGAATTGGCGGAATAAGGGAGACCAAAGACCTTGAACTTTCCTGAGCTGAGAATAGCCTCCCCAACCTGATAGGGATGCGTCCGTGTGAATGATTAACTTCGGAGGCGGAAATCGAAGGGGAACTGACTTTGACAGATTGTTGGCCCTTGTCCAAGGTAGAAGTCTTTCCCGGAGAATGGGAGGAAGGCGGACTTTCCTGTCCCGGAGCTTCCGGTTCGCCCTCGAACGCCAGACACGATTGATATCTTTCAATTTTGCTTTCAGAAGTAGATCCGTCACTGAAGCAAATTGAAGGGACCCTAGGATCCTCTCTTGGAGTCGTCTGGAACTTACTTTGTCTTTGAGAAAGCGTTTGGTGTTCATTGCAATCTCTAACCTCTTGGGTTTGGGAAGACACAGAGTGTGAGATATAAGATCCCATTGCAGGCCGAGCCATTGGAACTTTGATTTCGGAAGAAGACGGGACTTCTTGAAGTTGATCTGGAAGCTTAGAGATTGAAGGTATTGGATGACTCTGTGAGTGGCTTTTAGGCAATTTTGGGAGGTGTCTGACCAAATGAGCCAGTCGTCCAGATAGGCTACTACTTGAATCCCTTGATTTCTGAGTTCCTGAACAGCAACTTCTGCTAACTTTGTGAAGATCCTTGGGGCGATGTTGAGCCCGAAAGGCATCACCTTGAAGGAGTAATTTTTGTTTCCTAGGCGGAAGCCTAGATACGGACGGAAGTGTCTCGCTATCGGGACGTGATAATAGGCGTCTGTAAGATCGATAGAGGTGGTGACGGCCCCACGGGGAAGTACGGTCCGCACCTGCGAGACGGTAAGCATTCGAAACTTGTCGCATTGAATGGACAAGTTGAGAAGGGATAGGTCTAGAATCACTCTTCTCTTGTCCGAATCCTTCTTCGGGACACTGAACAGCCGACCCTGAAACTTCAGGTGTTTCGTTTCTTGTATGGCGTTCTTTTGTAACAGGTCCTGGACAAATTCGACTAGGTCCGGAGTGGAATGCTGATGAAATCTGTTCGGTGGAGGAGGTCCTTGAATCCAACTCCACCCCAGTCCCTTGGAGATGATACTGAAAGCCCAGGGACTGAACCTCCATTTGTTGCGGAAGGCATAAAGCCTCCCCCCTACCTGCTGCACCTCAGTATTGGCTTGAGGAGTTGCCTCCACGTCCGCCTCGGAAGTTCTTTCCCTTGCGAAAGAATCTACCTCTACCTCTGTTCTGGTGTGAACCACGGTGGTAGCCTCTACCTCTGTTATAACCCTGGGAAGAGCCTTGAGCCTCATAAGATTGGTTAAAGGCTGGAGAGGTGGTGGAGGCACCGGGAAGCTGGCTCTTAGGGAGCAGAACAGTGACATAGTCGTCCGAGGAAGGAGCCTGAGAGGTGGAAGGCTGTGCAGGAACAGCAGGAGATGGAGGAAGAGGCTGCCGGAAAACGGACGAGCTACTCTGCTGTTGCCGGAACTGAGTGGAGGTATACGGGCGGAGCCTCTTCCTACCCCGGGCTTGGTAACTTGCGGGATCATATTTCCGCTTAGGAGTCAAACCCCAACGGGCTTTAAGGCTCTGATTAACTCTAGTAGCCTCTGCCAAGACTTCCTCCACAAGATCCTCAGGGAAAAGATTTGGACCCTAACAAGAGGACCGGATAAGTTTATTCGGCTCGTGCCTAATAGTCGCCTCAGCCAGGACGTGTTTGCGACACCTACGTTTAGCAAGAGCAAAGTCATACAAGTCAAAATATAACGACTGCAAAGTAGCCTTATTGAGAGACTTAAAGATACTCTCAGTATCATAAGTTAAGGCTATCGACTCCGTAGACGTGGCCAAGTTCAAAGTTCGACCAACACGTAAGCGGGAATCATACTCCTGTTTAATAAGGGATTCCGGGAGACGGGGAAGCCGTTCACTAAACATTACTGACGCACAGTCCGCTGTTAGATTGCCAGAAGTAAAGGTGGTATGGACATTGTCCCAACACTCAATACCTGAAGGAAGAAGGAGGGAGATCGGATCTACCTCTCGGATGGGAGGCAAGGGCTTCTCCTCCAGAGCATATTGAAAAGCAAGCTTTGCAATCTTATTGACGCATGGAGTCACGGTGTTCTTGTCCATTAAGAACATTGTGAAAGAACTTTTATGAGGCGTCAACATGGTATTGGTGCAACCTATATCATTCAGAAACCTAGCCCAAACAGATTGGGCTTGTTCCTTTGGGAAAATGACGGTCTCTTTGGGGACCTTATCCAGCCGAACCAGAGCTTCCTCGGTAAGCCTGGCATAACCATGAAATGGAAATGCGAGACCAGGAGGAAAAATTCAAAATCCTCTAGTGGACGGGTACCAAGACCTTCCAACGTTAACATCCCGTCTGAGAATGGTGAATGAAGAGCCATGCGCCAAGGGTTATTCTTGGTAAACGGCGGAAGCTTAGAGGCATCCGGGATGAGAGAGCTTTGAACTCGGTCCGGAGCACCATGCTCTAATGCCCCAAGTCTCTGACCAATGTTAGAGAACATCGTGTCCATCTTGGCCTGCATTTCCGACACAATCTTCGATTGCATCTTCGACACAATGCGAAGCATGGCTGATTCGGAAAGGCCCGGGTTAGGAGCAGAAGTGGCGGATTGTACTCCAGGGTCGTGAGACTTAGAGGAGGAGCCGGAAGCCTTAGATGACGGGTTTGTATTTAATTTGGAACTATGGGAAGCCTTGCGGGGCTTACGAGCTTTTGGCAAAGTTCTAGATAAAGACTTATCTTTGGGAGGAACCGCGGTCCCCAGAAAAACCATGGAAAGAAGAGAGATCAGATGAAGAAGAAAGAGCGGGGCTGAGGATAGGAATCTCAGCACCGGTAACACCTGCCTCACTTACCACCCTACCTGCATCCGGATCATCCAACAACATAGGTTCCACATCCAAATTCAAGGAGGCAACATTGTCTT
The DNA here is from genome assembly GCF_036898095.1 of Palaemon carinicauda. Lineage (NCBI taxonomy): Eukaryota > Metazoa > Arthropoda > Malacostraca > Decapoda > Palaemonidae > Palaemon > Palaemon carinicauda. Next base: position 76,523,523 of record NC_090756.1, read on the forward strand.
CCAGATCTCCGGGGGCATCCAACGGATCTTGTTCCTGGTCGATGAATCCCGAAATAGTGGCATCAATGTCGGCAATGATGGGTGCCGCAACATGCCTAGCCACAGCGGCTGAGGACTTGGCATTAGGGTAGATCATACCACAGTAGTCTTCAGAAAGGACGTAAGGCTGTTTCGATTTCACGTTTCTGGCAAATCCCCCAACCCACACTTTCAGTGTGGCCCGAGCCGCAGTCTTCTGCTCCGGGGATGCCTGAAATAATAGTGGGAATTACAAAAAGGAAGATTCCCGGAGGTCCTTCAAGACCATAGAAATCTTACTAAATAGTGTATGTATACCAAATAAAGGTAAATTAATTAGAAAGACAACATAGCCAACGGGACTCACCGAATCAGATCCAAGGGTGGTGATGAGGTCAAAACAGACCATACAATTATCTGGGTGCCAGACTACAATGTCTTCCAGCTGAACTCCGCAGAGGGCGTGACACCTACACAGTATGGCCACAAGGCTGGTGAAGAACAGCTGCACAAGCCGTCGTCTGACAATGCACCATCTATAAAAAGAATAGTATATGAGAAACTGTAATTCTCTTAAGTAGGGGCGGGTCCGGAGGACCCGCGACTAAACATAAGTCTAACTTAAGACTAGAGCTTAACTGTAATACTCTTAAGTAGGGGCGGGTCCGAAGGACCCGGGCCTAACATAAGTCTAACTTGAGACTAGAGTATAACTATCCATTCCGGTCGAGCCGGGATCATAAAGAAGGATGCAACAAAGAATTAAGACACATGGTGTCTGATTTCCCGGCGCGAGGTTAAGCCCCGGACCGGGAAGTAAAAGTACATCCATAAACTAATACATATAGGAACTCCGGGCTAGTGATCTGTCATATATAATCATAGGAACTGTTATAAATTAAGAGGGGGCGGAACCGTAGATAAGAACCACCAACAGAACCCGGAGGGTTTCGTATAACATAATAAAAGTGTGATAGGTGAATATAAAATAGGGTGCACCGGGATCCTACTCTGTTGACCGGTGGCCAACCCGTCTAGACAGAGACGAAACCGCCGGGACACCCGGAGGACAAAGTCCATAAACACTGAACTACCCCCTCTAAAAGGAGGGAAGGCAACGGTCCCCTAAGGGAGGGGGGAGAGAAGCCTAGCCACCAACCTAGCGAGAGGGGGAGCTTGGGGGAGGATCACGTGATATGGAGCAGCAGGGCTACCAACTGACGATCCCCAAACACTACCAAAACAGATCATACGGAGTAATAAGTACAAATATTCATGTAAAAGTAATAGCGTTGAAAAATATATAAATATACACATAAAAAATTAGGGCAAGGCATGCGAAATAATGAATAAATCCCAAAGGACAACATCCTGATGGCTTAAATAATAAAAATTGCCGCCCAGTAACGAAGGTCGGCAAGCCATCTACGATACGTAATCTGATATCGGCCCTAAATATGAACCACAAGGGTTCTAAACGCTAAATAATGAATATCCACAATAAAACATATAAAAATTTAAACTAATAATAAAAATAATACACTTAGTAACACCGCGAGTGAAACTAAAAGCTCTCAAAACAGGAGTACCAACCGTAAACGGAATCGAGCAAGACCGAGATGATCGAAGAGAATAAACTCCTATAATTTCAATATTAAACGGTCTAGAATGCTCAAAACACAGCCAAACATAGCTTGGTACTTAACTTAGACGGTGTCTCCTGGGAAACCGATGTAGAAGCCATAATCCACGAAAAATAAGGCAAAAAATACGAGAGCACAAACAAGCGGGTTACCACACAGGCGTGCTAAAAAGGAGTTGGGTTCTGAGCGGATGCAGAGTTGGTGGTGCCGAGTGAGGTTGAACGGCTCTCCTCTATTGGGGTCTTTGTCGTGGATGAATCTAAATAGTGCGGGACCTCTGGATTATACGCCCAATTCTATACCGACACCAATAGGTGAGCGAGCTAGTTAACCTAGCACTCCTTTACATTTTTTCTCTGGTATATTTAGCAGTAAATTACCTAAGAATAAGTGCTAATAGGAGCTTATTCACTGGCCGGCACAGGTTCAAGCCCAGAAAAAGTATTTTTTTTAGTTTACTTCTTAAGCTTTCAGATTAAAAAACTGATATTTGGGTTTTTAAACTAATAATTTCTATGAGATTTTCCCACACTGAACTATATATTATTAATAATGTAAATACCCATCAATTCAGGTGACATGTTTGCCTCTCTTTATCATGGGAAAACCACTTGCTTGTTTTTAACAATTTTACTGCTGCTAAAATGACGAGCCATTAAATTTTAACGATGGTTAACTACCCATATTGCTAGTTAGCGGGGGTAGTGGAGGGTAGCTTGCTACCGGCCCCCTCCTCACACACCTGTGATTGAGCTCACTTTGCTTGGAGGTAGGACTTCAAGGGGGATTGGGCTGGTGGGTAAGTTTGGTTAAATAGCTAAAGTTTGTATAGTTAGGAAAAATACAAATAATCTACGAATTTGTCATTTGTTCCGTAACTGGAATACAAACTACGCTATTTAATGGGTGACTCACCCATTAGGTAGGGTGGACATCCTAGCCAATCTGGATTTTAGCTTTACCAGGGGGCTCCTTATCTGAGTATGTCAGTACTTTAAGATAAAGAGTCCCTGCACCTCGCTAAAACCTTGCTACGCAAGATCTGCGGCCTACGCAAGCTGTGTGTTAATGTATATAGAAGTTTCACTGTGCAGGTAAAGTTATTTAGAGGTCTTTAGAAGGAAAAACTGTGTAACTAGGACTTTCCCAATACCACCTCGTCAGGGTATGGGGACGCAACAGTATTAGTCTAAATACTATGTACACAAGGGAGCATGGTTTACCTGCAGTGGTTTGAGGACAGCTGTGCAGAGAACCCAGGATGCTGCCTTCCCCAAGCGAGGGGAGAATGAAGAAAAGAATAAGGGCCAGTCAAACCTTTTCATTCACGCAGACTAAAACCGGGTAACAATGCCCTCAACCTTCTGCTACTTGTCCAATAATAAGCTTGAGGTTTTAAACCAGCTGCGTAAATGAAAAGGTTTGACTGGCCCTTATTCTTTTCTTAATTCTCCCCTCTCTTGGGGAAAGCAGCATCCTGGGTTCCCTGCACAGCTGACCTTGAACCACAACATGTAAACCATGCTCCCTTGTGTACATAGTATTAAGACTAATACTGTTGTGTCCCCATACCAGGGGGAGAGGTGGGGCTGCTTCGCTAGGGGAAGCAACACGATCTCTCGAGGACCGGGGTTGGCCGACATTAACATGGTCTACACTACTACTCGACCGTCTCTCATAAGAGGCTGAACGAGTAGGAGCTTCGGAGGAGGGTCGGGAGACGGAAGAAGAGGCCTTGGGTTTTTCTCCCTTCGAAGGAACCTTAGAAGGAGAAATATCCAGCTTGGACTTCTTCCGCCGTCGACCAAACCTCTCCCACTGGGAGGAAGACCACTCCCTACACTCATTACACTTATTTATACTATCACACCGTTGACCTCTGCATACAGGACAAAGGGTGTGAGGATCTGTCTCCACCACCGACATAAACGTCCCACAAGTGCGGCCGGAGAGTCCAGGGCAGGTGCACATGGTCGCAGAAGTCAACTTCACAAACACACACTAAGAGAAAAGAAAAAGCAAAAGTCATTAATGGCTGCCAATATACGGTGAGGATGAAGAGCGGCAACGTCCGTTCACCATCCGAGCCGAAAGCAATGTGAGCTCAATCACAGGTGTATGAAGGGGGGGGGGGGGGGGCAATAGCAAGCTACCCTCCCCTACCCATGCTAACTAGTGGTATGGTTAGTTAACCCTCGCTAAATTTTAATGGCTCGTCATTTCAGCAACGCGGAAAGTAATAAACCTATTTAATAGCTAAGGTTTGTATTCCAGTTAAGGAACAAATTATTTTTAATCAGCAAACATCATAGTAACATTGAGTGGTGCATGAGTAAATATACAGTACACCAAACTACCTAAGCATGCATTTATATTTTAGATGAACAATATTTGCTGCACATTAGTTTTTGCAAAGGTGAGAAATTAAACTCATTCTTCCCACACAACCGGCGTAAACATTTACGGGTTGATGCTTCAAGTCATGGAAACTTTGACGTGGTCATCACGACTCGCCATTCAAATCATATTAACCAGATTTAAGCAAAAGCCAAAGGCAATTTCTCATTGAAACATCTAAATATTTTGATAATATTGTTCATGATTAGAGAATTTGGAAGGTTTGTACATTAAGGGGGGGGGGGGGGGGCTGTCGGAATGCCAATATATGGGGGTATAGGGAGAAAAACACAAAACCCTAAAATAAATTCACCAAGATTCGTATGGCAATGGAGAACGCATATACGATATATTTTGTCAAAATTCCTCTTACTTTCATAGTTACAGGATAATTAGTAAAAGTAACTCAATAAACCAATAAACATTGTTCCCTACAAGAAAATGCAGTATTTCTTCTGTTATCGTCAATTTTGATAATTATGGTATTTTTATTATAAAATAAATTCTTAGATATACTTACCTGGTAGTTACATATAAATAGCTTAAATCCCGCGTTTCGACCCGGCACGACAGAAATTCAAATTTGCGGGGACAGCCGCCATGACAGTAGGTGGTCATATATGAGCGCCACCACTCGTAGGTTATCAGAACCATACCCATCATCTTCAGAAATTTGATGTCTCTGTTTTCAGAGGGGAGGAGGGAGGGTCCTTTATATATGTAACTACCAGGTAAGAATATTTAAAAATTTATTTTATAATAAAAATCACAAATTTTAAGTAATTTGTATTTTTCCTAACAGTACTTACCTCGAACTACTTTCTTAGGAGTATCTGGGATCTCCTTCCCATCTGACCAGAGTTTTCTGTAGTTTACCCTAAACCCATTTTCTATGAGGGGTAACCTCAGGCCGAGTGATACGCACCCTGAGGCTAACCCCGGGTCAGAGAGCATGCTTGCTTAGGTCTCGACCTCTAGTAAGTTCTTGGTAGCTAGGGTCTCTAAGAATACTACGGGACACTCGGGAAGGCAGGGTGGGCCATTACCTGAAAGTAGTTCGAGGTAAGTACTGTTAGGAAAAATACAAATTACTTATAATTTGTGATTTGTTCCAACACGAAGTACTTACCTCGAACTACTTTCTTAGGAGACTTATACTTTAGGAGGTGGGCGAGGCCCTTAGTTCTTGAGACCATGCTGAGGAATATTCAGAGACGTAGATAGGAGGCTAGGCCATGTTGACCCCATAGAAAGTGAGCGAGAGGAAACTACACAAAAACCCATCTTAGTGTCTAAGAAACTTACCTGTGAAAAAAATCCTAGGGGACATGTCTTCCCCACGTTGAGGTACTTGTCTCCGGCTCAGGGCCCTCTCTGAGCCCACTTGAAGCGAAAAAAAGGGGAAGGAAGTACAAGGGGGTTTAAGGAACGAACCTGTCTCTCTTGTGCTTTTTTACCCACGGTTATCACTGGGGCTATACCTTTAAACCGTTTGGAGCGCGGAAACGACGGTACCTATCGAGAACCCGTCCAGGGATTTTCTTGAATAGTCTTTCAAATAGTGAGCAGTGAAGGTAGACTAGACTGGTTCGCCCAGGTACCTGCCCTAAGGATCTGGCCCACTGCTATATTCTTCTCGAAAGCCAGCATAGTACTAAGGCCCCTAATGTCATGGGGCCTGGGCTTTCCCGGCAGGGGAATTCCTGCCTTACTGTAGGCCCTGATGATGACCTGCCGCAGCCAGAAGGAGATGGTGTTTTTCAAGACTGGCTTCTTCACGAGCCCTGTGGAAACAAAAAGGCTTTTTATCTCAAGCCAGAGTCTGGCTGTCCTCTCTAAGTATTTCCTCAACGCCCTGACAGGGCACAGTCGCAAGTCCTTCGAGATGTCCGACCAGGGGATTGCCGGAATTGAGAACCCTTCAAACCTGGGGTCCCACACGGCAGGATTCTGGGTCTTCACTACGAAGGACGGAACGAACTTGAACGTGACTTCCCGCCAACCTTTCGAGTGAGCCACTTCGTAGGACAGACCATGGATCTCGCCTACCTGTTTAGCCGAAGCTAACGCCAACAAGAAAACTGTCTTGAGAGTGAGATCCCTGTCCACGATGTCCTTCAGGGGCTTGAACGGGGGTTCGGATAACATTTTCAGGACCCTTGCCACGTCCCATTGTGGCACCTTCACAGCTTGATTGCTCAAAACTTTTAATGAGCATTGAGATATGCCTGGAGTTACCTAAGTCTATGCCCTTCAGGAGAAAAACCTGGCCCAGAGCGGCCTGGACTCTCTTGATGGCCGGGATGGACATGTTGGCCACGTCCCTGAGGTAAACTAGGAAGTCCGCTATCTGCGGGATGGAGTGATGTCCCTAGCGGAGCACCATCTGGTAAAAGTGGCCCACTTAGCCTGATAGACCGCTGCTGATGACCGCCTCAGGTAGCCCGACATTCTCGTTGCTGTATTCGACGAATAGCCTTCCCTCGCTCAATAACCTCCACGCGTGAAGACGGAGGGACCGAGGATTCTCGTAGAACCTTTGGAAGTGTGGTTGCCGGAGAAGGTCTGGCCTGTCCGGAAGGGGCCAGGCCAGCTGTTGTGCTAGCTCCTTTAGGTCTCCAAACCATTCTCTCTCAGGCCACCAGGGCGCTACCAGAGTCATCCACAGGTTGTCCGCCCTTCTTACTCTGTTGAGGACCTGTCTGAGCATCCCGAAGGGGGGAAAAGCGTACTCGTCTAGATTGTCCCAAGGATGTTGGAAGGCGTCCTCGAACGCCGCTTTTGGGTCTGGCACAGGAGAACAGAACACGGGGAGCTGTGTGTTCAACCTCGTTGCGAAGAGGTCCATCACTGGCGAACCTCATTTTTGAATGACGGTTCTGGCTACTTCCGGGTGCAGAGACCATTCGGACCCTACCACCTGATCCATCCTGCTGAGGCCGTCGGCGAGGACGTTCCTTTTCCCCGGAATGAACCTTGCCGAGATTCTGATCTGCTCCACTTCGGCCCACTCCAGAAGCTCTAACGTGAGGACGCACAACTCCTTCGACCTTAGGCCTCCCTGATTCTTTATGTAAGCCACCACCGTGGCATTGTCGCACTTAAGAGCCATGATGTTTCCCCGGAGTAGGTGGACGAACTCCTGGCACACCCTTCGTACTGCTCTTATCTTTTGCACGTTCATGTGCTGGGTCTTCTCTTGGGCCGTCCAGCTCCCTCTTGCTGACTTCCCTAGGAGATGGGCACCCCACCCCTCCTTCGATGCGTCCGTGAACAGGAGCATCTCCGGGGGTCGGCTGCAAAGGGCATCCCCTTGAGCGTGTTCGTCCTGCAACCCCACCAATCTAGGACTAGTCTCGTCTTCGGGAACACTGGGATCACCCTGTAGGGGGAGTTCCTCTGGTTCCAGCTCTCTTTCATGTTCCACTAGGCCTCCCTGAGCTTCAGCCTGCCCTGGGGGACCAGTTTCTCTAAGAACACAAGGTGGCCTATCTGTCTCTGCCAGTCCTTCCCCCTCCTGGGCTGGCCCGTCAGGAAGGGGCGCAGGATCTGGTCTAAGTTGTCCAGCCTTTCCGAGGAGGGGAAGGCTCTCACCAACCGGGAATCCAGGACCATTCCGAGGTAGGTCATCCTGGTGGAGGGGATCAGTTGGGACTTCCCCAGGTTTATGGTGATCCCCAGAACATTGCAAAACCATAGCAGCCTCTTGCCTTGCTCCTTCAGTACTTCCTCTGAGGCTGAAAGTAACAACCAGTCGTCTAGGTACCGAATCAGGCGAATGCCCTGTTCGTGCGCCCAGACTGAGACCGTTGTGAAGACCCTCGTGAAGACCTGGGGGGCTGTCGACAGCCCGAAGCAGAGGGTCTTGAACTGCAAAGTTTGGGTCCCCCATTTCACCCGTAGGTACTTTCTGCTGGAGAGATGAACCGGAATTTGGAAGTAGGCGTCCTTGAGATCTACTGACATCATGAAGTCTCCTTCTCTCAGGGACGCCAAGACCGACTTCGGAGTGTCAATTTTGAAGTTGGTCTTGCAAACAAACTTGTTGAGGGCTGAGAGGTCTATGACCGGTCTCCATCCTCCTATCGCTTTCTCCACCAGGAACAGCCTGCTGTAGAACCCCGGACCTGGGTCCCGGACAGGTTCCATTGCCCCTTTCGCCAACATTGCTGAAACCTCCCCCTGCAGAGCTGTCTTTTTCAAGGGGTCCCTGGGGGCTAGCCACTCTGCCTGCTGGTCGGGCATCAGAGGTGGGGGGTCCGCTAGGAAAGGTAACCTGTACCCTTCCTTCAAAACTGTCACGGTCCACGGGTCCGCCCCGTGAACTTCCCATGCTTGCCAAGAATGTTTGAGGCATCCCCCCACCTGAGGCTCCGGCAGGTAAGTTCTATTCATAAAAACTTCAGATTGTCCTGAAGGAATATCATGAAGTATATCCTCCAATTTTGACGAAGCGTCACGTTCAAGCACCGAGGGCTTTGATGGAGAAACAGTTTCCAAAGTTTTCAGCATAAGGGAAAACTGTTGCATGGGTTTCGAATGCCGTGCGTCTGCTGCGAGCGGTGCGGGAGCGACAGTATTGCATCCGGTCAGATGACTCGGAGACAAAACTTGACTGCATGCGTCTAGCATAAGACCAGACTGTCTCATGCTTCCATGTTGCCGTGGGCTTTCAGACTTTTGCCTGCGTCCAGAATGCCGTGAGTTATCAGCTTGTAAAACGCGTCCATCCCTAGCGATAGTCATGCGTTCCGTAGATCGCAAGGGTGAAGCAACTGATTGTCTATCCTGTTGAGTAGACACAACCTTACGTGCATCCGGCATGAATTAAGATTGGCGTCTATGTCAAGAATGCCGTGAGGAAGAGACCAGATTGCCGCATACGTCAAATTTATCGCTTGCGGCCACGCGATCCGACGGACGCGATGATGCGTTGCTGAGTATCAGAAGACTACGCTGTCCGATAGTATCGGAAGAACGCTTACTTGGTCTATTGCTGTCCTTCGATTCTTTTGGACGCGAACTCTCTGTTCGAGAGTCATAAACGTCAAACAGAGACGAAATGGACCTCTTTAATGCAGATAAATCATGAATAGAATGGACGCCATGTGCGTCAACAGAACTATGTAACGATCGCTGCGAGGTATCGTCAACTGTCGATACTTCAAGCGCGATCTAAACCGAGTTTCGAATGACCTAAGGGAGCTTCAATAGACTTAGGGAAAACAACAGGGGAAAGTTTTTGAGACATTTCCCAATCTGGGGGAAAAGAAGGAGCGTGAACTGACGTCAACTGAGCACCTTCTCCCTCCGACGAACTATGCGTTTTCCGAAAGGAAAACCTCCGGTAAACACCAGGCACTACAAGATGGTTTATTAGGAGACATATGTCTCTTGAGCGGTCTTGACTGAAGTGGTTGACGCCAAACCAGTCGCGGCTTTATGTCATCGGAAGAAGATGCAGACAAGTTAACCTCACCTTTACTGTGGTAAAAGGGAGCGATTTGGGTATAGACAACATGATCGCTCGAGGGGACGTTCGTTCGCTGATTAAGGTCTGCCATATCCTTTTGCTTTTCGACATTCCTTCTCCCAGGGGTTGGGGAGCATGGAAGAGGTCCCCGGCTGAGATTATGACGGACACGAACAGACGCATCCCCCACTTCACTTTCACTATTCACTATTTTGCTTTGCAAACCACGCACCGCACCCCACATAACTTCTTTTTCGGGAGTTAGGGAGCGAACTTGGGCGCCTAAGGCTTAAATAGCAGCCATTACATCCTTTAATGAAAGTTCACTTACCTCCGACACCGTATTGGGGTCTGGGACTACTGGAATAGGAACAGGAATATTACCATGACTATCGGAAGGAATATCACCATCCGAAGATCTATTAGAAAGAATACTAGCTGATCTAGACCTTCTAATTCTATCTCTTTCCAAACGCCTAACATAGCATTCAAAAGCAATCCACTCCGAATCAGACAAAGACTTGCATTCATTACATCGGTTATTATATGTACAAAATTGACCTCTACAACCACAGCATACTGAATGAGGATCAATAGAGGCTTTAGGCATATGTCTTGCAACCTTTCACACACTTTCTGATAGATTCAGCCATTTTGAAAAAACAGAAAAACAGTCCAAGTCAAAAACCAACAAAGTCTAATAAATCGATAGTGAAAAGTCCAGAGGAATATCCAAAACAAGCGGTAAAAGTCGTTAACAATAATCAACAAAAGGTACTTCACAAAATTGTAGAACAAAATTATTAGCAGCGAAAGAATTTCCTGAGGTGTTCACATGATCAACGACAGAGAATTTCTGATGATGATGGGTATGGTTCTGATAACCTACGAGGGGTGGCGCTCATGTATGACCACCTACTGTCATGGCGGCTGTCGCCGCAAATTTGAATTTCTGTCGTGCCGCGTCGAAACGTGGGATTTAAGCTATATATATATATATGTAACTACCAGGGAAGATACATATTTAAAAATTACCTTTTAATGTAAAAGAAATTGTGAACAATGGCTTCTATATAACTTCCACGAGTCGCAGACAATGTAAATTACACCCTTCGCCCTTCAGTCCTACCACAAACCTCAAAGAGAGTACATACCTGAGTTTGACCTCTGACATTCACTCATTTTAATGTTTGTTTTTCGTGTTTTCGGCAAGAATTATGTTATTTTTATTAGTAAAATAAATTTTTTAATATACTTACCCGATAATCATGTAGCTGTCAACTCCGTTGCCCGACAGAATTCTATGGAGGGATACGCCAGCTATCACAATACTAGAAGGGGGTGTATTTACCAGCGCCACCTGTGGCCAGGTACTCAAGTACTTCTTGTTGACACCTCCTCAATTATTCCTCGGTCCACTGGTTCTCTATGGGGAGGAAGGGAGGGTCGATTAAATCATGATTATCGGGTAAGTATATTCAAAAATTTATTTTACTAATAAAAATAACATTTTTCAATATTAAACTTACCCGATAATCATGTAGCTGATTCACACCCAGGGGGGTGGGTGAAAAACCAGTGTACAAGACTAAAGGATAGCTAAGTATCCCGTATTTCATATAATCAGTTATCCACAATAACAATGAAATAATAAGTACCTGGTAAGGAAGTCGACTTGAACCGTTACTCTGCCTTTAATAAGATCGTCTTCCTTACTGAGCGCAGCGTTCCTCTTGGGAGGCTGAATCAACTCAAAGGTGCTAAAGTATACAGGGCTGCAACCCATACTAAAGGACCTCATCACAACCTTTAACCTCGGCGCTTCTCAAGAAAGAATTGACCACCCGCCAAATCAACAAGGATGTGGAAGGCTTCTTAGCCGACCGTACAACCCATAAAAAGTATTCAAGAGAAAGGATAAAAGGTTATGGGATTATGGGAATGTAGTGGCTGAGCCCTCGCCTACTACTGCATTCGTTGCTACGAATGGTCCCAGGGTGTAGCAGTACTCGTAAAGAGACTGGACATCTTTGAGATAGAATGATGCGAACACTGACTTGCTTCTCCAATAGGTTGCATCCATAACACTCTGCAGAGAATGGTTCTGTTTGAAGGCCACTGAAGTAGCCACAGCTCCCACTTCATGTGTCCTTACCTTCAGCAAAGCAAGGTCTTCTTCCTTCAGACGAGAACTTGGAAAAGAAGGTTTCTTGACAGCACACTATAAGGCTTCTGATTGTCCTTGTAAAGGTTAAGACCTTTTTAGATAGTACCTAAGAGCTCTAACTGGGCAAAGTACTCTTTTCAGATCATTCCCCACCAAGTTGGACAGGCTTGGGATCTCGAACGACTTAGGCCAAGGACGTGAAGGAAGCTCGTTTAGCAAAAACCGAGCTGCAAGGAACATGTAGCCGTTTCAGATGTGAAAACAATGATCCTGCTGAAGGCGTGGATCTCACTTACTCTTTTAGCTGTTGTCAAGCACACGAGGAAAAGAGTTTTTAATGTGAGGTCCTAAAAAGAGGCTGATTGGAGAGGTTCAAATCTTGATGACATAAGGAACCTTAGGACCACGTCTAGATTCCAGCCTGGAGTGGACAACCGACGTTCCTTTGAGGTCTCAAAAGACCTAGGGAGGTCCTGTAGATCTTTGTTGGTGGAAAGATCCAAGCCTCTGTGGCGGAAAACCGCTGCCAACATACTTCTGTAACCCTTGATCGTAGGAGCTGAAAGGGATCTTACTTTCCTTAGATATAACAGGAAGTCAGCAATCTGGGTTACAGTGGTACTGGTTGAGGAAACTGCATTGGTCTTGTACCAGCTACGGAAGACTTCCCCTTGAGACTGATAGATTCTGAGAGTGGATGGTCTCCTTGCTTTGGCAATCGCTCTGGCTGCCTCCTTCGAAAAGCCCCTAGCTCTTGAGAGTCTTTCGAAAGTCTGAAGGCAGTCAGACGAAGAGCGTGGAGGATTGGGTGTACCTTCTTTACGTGAGGTAGACTTAGAAGGTTCACTCCTAGAGGAAGAGTCCTGGGAATGTCGACCAGCCATTGCAGTACCTCTAAGAACCATTCTCTCGCGGACCAGAGCGGAGCCAACCAACGTCAGCCGTGTCCCTTAGTGAGAGGAGAACTTCTGAAGTACTCTGTTGACAATCTTGAACGGCGGGAATGCATACAGGTCGAGATGGAACCAATCCAGCAGAAAAGCATACACGTGAACTGCTGCTGGGTCTGGAATCGGAGAACAATACAACAGGAGTCTCTAGGTTATCGAGGTAGTGAACAGATCTATGGTTGGCTGACCCCACAGGGCCCAAAGTCTGTTGCAAACATTCTTGAGAAGGGTCCACTCTGTGGGGATGACCTGACCCTTCCGTCTGAGGTGATCTGCCATGACATTCATACCGCCCTGAATGAACCTCGTTACCAGTTAGCTTTCGATCTAAAGACCAGATGAGTAGGTCCCTTGCGATCTAGAACAACTTCCACGAAAGAGTCCCTCCCTGCTTGAAGATGTAAGCCAGGGCTGTGGTGTTGTCAGAGTCCACCTCCACCACTTTGTTAAGCTGGAGGGACTTGAAGTTTATCAAGGCCAGAATAACCGCCAACAACTTCTTGCAAATGATGTGAAGTGTCCTTTGCTCCTGATTCCATGTTCCCGAGCATTCTTGTCCGTCCAAAGTCGCACCCCAGCCCGTGTCTGATGCGTCCGAGAGGAGACGGCGGTCGTGTTTCTGAACAGCCAAAGGTAGCCTTCCTTGAGAAGAAAGCTGTTCTTACACCACGCGAGAGAAGACCTCCCCTCTTCGGAAACAGGAACTGAGACCGTCTCTAGCGTCATGTCCTTTATCCAGTGAGCAGCTAGATGATACTGAAGGGAGGGGAGGTGGAGTCTCCCTAACACGATAAACAGGGCCAGCGATGAAAGTGTCCCTGTTAGACTCATCCACTACCTGACTGAGCATCGGTTCCTTCTCAGCATGCTCTGGATGCATTCAAGGGCTTGGAAGATCCTTGGGGCCGACGGAAAAGTCCGAAAAGCTCGACTCTGAAGATCCATACCCAAGGAGACAATGGTCTGGGATGGAACGAGCTGAAACTCCTCAAAATTGACCAGGAGGCCCAGTTCCTTGGTCAGATCCATAGTCCATTTGAAAATCTCCAGACAGCGACGACTTGTGGGAGCTCTTAAAAGCCAGTCGTCTGACGGAGCCGGACACAAGATCATGATACTGCTGCACAGTCTGTGAACTGTCAATCATGGGCAAGCGAGGAAGTACAGTGACAACCCGAATCTGTCTAGACTGTCTGGGTCGTACAGACAACTCCTTAACGGGTTGCTGAGGTTGCCGCACTGCGTCACAACAAGTCACTTCTGTTGGTTGTTGAACGTCTTCCCCGTGACACATTGACTCCGTAAACAAAAAATCCTCTAACAAGGACTAAGTTTGGACTGCATGTCATGCAACACAGCTCAAGGTCTATGGGAGCAGGTGTGGTAACAGACGGGATTAGCGACTGAAGTGGAACCATAACCTTCCCTGGAAGCATGTTATGCTTAAATAAAAGTCCATAAGAGGTTATGCAGCTAAAGGCTCCCTCCAAATGACAGAGTCCTCAAGGGAATATCAGAAGGAGGGAGAAAAGAACTTTCTCATCTACAGGGACCTTATCCTAGAAAAGCTAAGTTCTCTGAGTGAGGGTTCACTGGTGCAAAAGCAGCAGACTAGAAGGCAACGTTATGAAACTGCTTGACAGTCTAGTGAGTTGGCAACAACCCAAGATGTGTGACTGAGAAGCATGCGGTAAGGTATGCAGAGCATGATGTATGCAGAGTATGCTGTATGCAGAGCATGCTGTATGTAGAGCATGTTGTATGCAGAGCATGCTGAATGCAGAGCATGCTGTACGCAGAGCATGTTGTATGCAGAGCATGCTGAATGCAGAGCATGCTGTATGCTGAGCATGTAGTAAGCAGAGCCTGCTGTAAGCAAAGCCTGCTGTAAGGAAAGCAGAGCGTGTGCATGGCGTTTAACATTTCTCAGAAATTCCATGACCAGTGCTAGAGTGCTTTATGCATGCTTGCATGGGGTTTAAAAATCAACATAATGTTTACCTTACATTCATAACTCATGATTCATATTTTTTGCCATGGTTTGAAAATGGAGGTAAGGTATGCTGAACAGCAGAGTCAGAACGAGCTGGAACAACAATAGTTGTGGTTTCCTCTTCAAGACTCTGTTGAGGGAACACCTGAGGCTCAGTCTGCAAAGGCTGAATAAAAGACAAGCAGAAGGAAGGCGCATGGGTGGAGGAGGCTGACTCCTAGCATGAGTGGTTGAACCCAAGGGTTGCGCTTGCTGAGCGGTTGGCGGAAGCGGAGTAGCAAGTTCCAGTTCCTGTGGTGTGAGCGGAGCGCGATGAGGAAGAGGCTGCGCAGAACAAGGTAAATGTCTCGCAAGCTGAGGCTCCTGAGGCGCAAGGCTAAGGTGTTGTGGTGCTTGCCTTGTGGAGGGTTGAGCTCGCTGCAGCGAGAGCTGAGGAGACTGACTCATGGACGGGAGAGGTTGTTGTACCTCAACCAAGTGTTGCATCACTGGTGGAGCAGCAAGTGGAGGCGGAGGAAGAGAGGTATAATCCTCCTGATCCCATTGTAAAGGTTGCCTTAAGGAAGGCGGAGGCTGAACACCACTGGGAACAGCAAACTCAGCACGTGGCTCAACATCGTACGCCTGGCAGGTGGTACTGCGATCAGGCGGAGCGAGCGTAGGCGGAGGGAGTGTAGGCGGAGGCGGAGGAGCAACACTCTCAGCCCGACACTCACGCATCAAGTCCGAAAGCTGTGCTTGCATGGACTGTAGTAGAGTCCACAACATCGTACGCCTGGCAGGTGGTACTGCGATCAGGCGGGGCGAGCATAGGCGGAGGGAGTGTAGGCGGAGGCGGAGGCGCAACACTCTCAGCCCGACACTCACGCATCAAGTCCGAAAGCAGTGCTTGCATGGACTGTAGTAGAGTCCACTTGGGGTCGGCAGAAACTACAGTAGGCTGAGGTAAAGCCTTAACAGTCGAGCTCTGTTGTGGCAGAACCTTACTCCTCTTAGGCGGAGTGCATTCAACTGATGACTGAGGAGAGTCAGAGCTAACCCAATGACTGTGAACTCTAACTTCGTACGTCTGGCATAGGTCTGGACTTTACGTTTAAAAGGTCTTGAGACCTGAGACCAGCGTTTTCTCCCCTAAATTTCTTCTGCAGACGAGCAAAATAAGGGCTCAATCGTCTGCGGGTGGGAGTGACGGTCTCGGTAAGACACGCCCACAACCACCGAGGATACTTCTGTGCGCCGATCAAGGCCTGCTGAACCCTTCTGCCCTTCGACATTGCTTCTCCCCTGGGCTTGGGAGCTTGCAAGAGGTCCCGGACTGGGAGGACGACTGGCGCGCACAAAAGTACCCTCACGCACAACACTGACATACTTTGCGCTAACCACTTATCACTTTGATTTCTGTTTGCACTTATTTCACTGAACTCGAAACTTTAAGTGGTTTGTACCTGAAACACGCAATTCTATCCTTTCTCAAAAGTTAGTAATTGCGAAAACAGAATTACAATGTAACAGAAAAATCTAATGAAAGATAATTCAGTGGCTGGAAAGAGACTAAACACTAGATCACTCTAGAAACGTTTAGTTTCTTCCCCTAAAGAGACTAGGGAGAAGAGCAAAAACGATAACGACGTTACTCGTACGCCTGGCAGGCTTGAATGAAACGTTTATCCTCTTTCTCCCTCCGTCTCTATCTCTCTCTCTCTCTCTCTCTCTCTCTTGACTTAGAACCTGAGAGAAGAGCCCAATCATATATATCGTTAAAACATATTATTGTTAAAGGAAAAAACTGAAAAGTTCCTTTATTAGGATCAAAACCATTAAGTTAAGAAAGAATGAACAAAACGCTAGACACGGTTACTCTTACTGCAACGTGAAACCGTGAACATTCTTTCTCTATCGTAACGATAGAGTGCAAGTTGAATGTTCTGAACGTCAACAACTGCAGAGACAAAACAAAACGTTAGTTCAACTTTGAAAACAGTACGAGACTATCAAAGAAATTCTTTCAAACTCTGTGGCGGAAATAGCATAATATGTTAACAGGTAAAACCGAAATGACGGGCTCAATGTTAATTAACTTCGGTACCAAGAAAAGACCGCCTACTATTAGGAAGGTCGAATATAAACAAATATAAAAATTAATTTTAATAAGTTTATAATAAAAGGAAGTTAATCGAAGAGGCCTATAAGAGGCGGAGAGATATAAAATAAATCTATAACTTTTGTTAAGCAAAATTAAGAAAGAGAGTCTATACTCTCTTATACACCAACACTTCCGTCTAAGGGAAGGGTCGGCCATTGAAAGGTGAACGAGAGTTCGTACTCTCTTCGTCACCATAATTAATCAAAATAATTCCAAAAGCTAACTAAGCTAATATAGAAGTTTCCAGTAAAGCGACAGCCGAAATCAAAGAGAAATACTTCACCAAAGTCGTGAAAATACTCCAAGAACATAAGCGTATCCCAGAACGTCTTGCCGGAAGCACGACAGAGGAATAATTGAGGAGGTGTCAACAAGAAGTACTTGAGTACCTGGCCACAGGTGGCGCTGGTAAATACACCCCCTTCTAGTATTGTGATAGCTGGCGTATCCCTCCATAGAATTCTGTCGGGCAACGGAGTTGACAGCTACATGATTATCGGGTAAGTTTAATATTGAAAATTATCATTTCAAATAGGAAAAGACAAAATCAACCTCTTGCTAACATACGGAAAAAGAAAATTCGCTCTATTAAGAGTTCAGAAGAGGGTAATATTGGTATATTGGTAGTGCAGAGAGAGAGAGAGAGAGAGAGAGAGAGAGAGAGAGAGAGAGAGAGAGAGAGTGAGAGAGAGAGAGAGAGAGAGAGAGGGGATCTTCATTTATGATTAAATTATGATAAATAACTCATATTATTGGAGGTCTATATAGGGTAGTAATCCCAGATCTTAGTAATAATTATCAAAGGATGAGATAGAATTTGGAAAACACTAATTTTCGGGATAAATCACCCTGGCGTCGCAAACCGAAGGTCAGAGGCAAAATGTTATTTTGATAATAAAATAAATTTTTGAATATACTTACCCGGTGATTATATAGCTGCAACTCTGTTGCCCGACAGACAACTCTACGGTAAAAACTCGCCAGCGATCGCTACACAGGTTGCGGGTGTGCCCAACAGCGCCATCTGTCGTCCAGATACCCAGTACTCAATGTAAACAAAGACTCAATTTTCTCCTCGTCCCACTGCGTCTCTATTGGGGAGGAAGGGAGGGTCCTTTAATTTATAATCACCGGGTAAGTATATTCAAAAATTTATTTTATTATCAAAATAACATTTTTCAATATTTAACTTAGCCGGTGATTATATAGCTGATTCACACCCAATGGGGTGGGGAGAGGCCAGCAATATATGTTTACACTTTTATGAGCTAAGAGTTTTTATTTCATTTTAGAAGTTATCAAAATAACAAAAACAAAATAAATAGGTACCTGGTAAGGAAGTCGACTTGAACAATTTCTCTGCCTTTTAAGTACGTCTTCCTTACGGAGCCTCGCGATCCTCTTAGGATGCTGATCGACCCCTAGGATCTGAAGTATCAAGGGTTGCAACCCATACAACAGGACCTCATCAAAACCCCTAATCTAGGCGCTCTCAAGAAATGACTTTGACCACCCGCCAAATCAACCAGGATGCGAAAGGCTTCTTAGCCTTCCGGACAACCCAAAAAACAACAATAAAAACATTTCAAGAGAAAGATTAAAAGGGTATGGAATTAGGGAATTGTAGTGGTTGAGCCCTCACCCACTACTGCACTCGCTGCTACGAATGGTCCCAGTGTGTAGCAGTTCTTGTAAAGAGACTGGACATCTTTCAAGTAAAATGACGCGAACACTGACTTGCTTCTCCAATAGGTTGCGTCCATTATACTTTGCAGAGATATATTTTGCTTAAAGGCCACGGAAGTTGTTACAGCTCTAACTTCGTGCGTCTTCACCTTAAGCAAAGATCGGTCTTCCTCACTCAGATGTGAATGAGCTTCTCGTATTAACAATCTGATAAAGTCTGACCAAGCATTCTTTGACAAAGGCAAGGATGGTTTCTTAACTGAACACCATAAAGCTTCAGATTGGCCTTGTAAAGGTTTAGTACGCTTTAAATAGAACTTAAGAGCTCTAACAGGGCATAAGACTTTCTAGTTCATTGCCTACGATCTCCGATAAGCTGGGGATATTGAAAGATTTAGGCCAAGGCCGAGAAGGCAGCTCATTTTTGGCTAGAAAACCAAGTTGTAGCGAACAAGTGGCTTTTTCTGACGAAAATCCTATGTTCTTGCTGAAGGCATGAATCTCACTGACTCTTTTAGCCGAGGCTAAGCATACTAGGAAAAGAGTCTTAAGAGTGAGATCTTTCAGGGAGGCTGATTGTAACGGCTCCAACCTGTCTGATATGAAGAATCTTAGTACCACGTCTAAATTCCATCCAGGGGTAGCCAAACGACGCTCCTTGGTGGTCTCAAAAGACTTAAGGAGGTCTTGCAGATCTTTATGTTTGGAAAGATCTAAGCCTCTATGCCGGAAGACTGATGCCAACATGCTTCTGTAGCCCTTGATAGTGGGAGCTGAAAGGGATTGTCCTTTTCTCAGGTATAAGAGAAAAACAGCTATTTGAGCTACAGAGGTACTGGTCGAGGATACAGAAACTGACTTGCACCAGTCTCGGAAGACTTCCCACTTCGATTGGTAGACTCTAATGGAAGAAGCTCTCCTTGCTCTAGCAATCGCACTGGCTGCTTCCTTCGAAAAGCCTCTAGCTCTCGAGAGTCTTTCGATAGTCTGAAGGCAGTCAGACGAAGAGCGTGGAGGCTTTGGAGTACCTTCTTTACGTGTGGCTGACGTAGAAGGTCTACCCTTAGAGGAAGACTACTGGGAACGTCTACTAACCATCGAAGTATCTCGGTGAACCATTCTATCGCGGGCCAGAGGGGAGCAACTAACGTCAACCTTGTCCCTTCGTGAGAGGCGAACTTCGGCAGTACCTTGTTGACAATCTTGAACGGTGGGAATGCGTAGAGATCCAGATGTGACCAATCTAGGAGGAAAGCATCTATATGTATTGCTGCTGGGTCCGGGACTGGAGAGCAATAGATTGGAAGCCTCTTGGTCAGCGAGGTTGCAAAGAGATCTATGGATGGTTTACCCCAAGTGGCCCTAAGTCTCTTGCACACATCCTTGTGGAGGGTCCATTCGGTTGGAATTACTTGCCCTTTCCGACTGAGACAATCTGCTATGACGTTCAAGTCGCCTTGGATGAACCTCGTTACTAGGGAGATGTCTTGACCTTTTGACCAGATGAGCAGGTCCCTTGTGATCTCGTACAACGTCAGTGAGTGGGTACCTCCTTGTTTGGAGATGTACGCCAAGGCCGTGGTGATGTCCGAGTTAACTTCCACCACTTTGCCTCGAAGGAGAGACTTGAAGCTTTTCAAGGCCAGATGTACTGCCAACAGCTCCTTGGAGTTGATATGCATGCTCCTCTGACTCGAGTTCCACAGTCCTGAGCATTCCCGACCGTCTAGTGTCGCGCCCCAGCCCACGTCCGATGCGTCCGAGAAGAGAACGTGGTTGGGAGTCTGAACAGCCAGGGGAAGACCCTCTCTTAGGTTGATATTGTCCTTCCACCAAGTCAGACAAGACTTTATCTTTTCGGAAACCGGGATCGAGACCGCTTCTAGCGTCTTGTCCTTTTTCCAGTGAAAAGCTAGATGGTATTGAAGAGGACGGAGGTGTAGTCTTCCTAGTGACACAAATTGTTCCACGGATGACAGCGTCCCTACCAGACTCATCCACAGCCTGACTGAGCAGCGTTCCTTCTTCAGCATCTTCTGGATGGATAGCAGGGCTTGATCTATTCTGGGGGCTGATCGTCTTGTTGTTCAGCAACGTCCTCATCAGAGGGTTCCTCATCCGAAAACTGATGAGGAAACGGCAACGGAGTGGGCAACGTCTGGCTCGCTGAGTCCGGTCGCACTGGTGAATGCGTGACGGAGCCGGACGCAATATCATGGAACTGCTGCACAGTCTGTGAACTGTCAACAACCATGGGTGCGCGAGGAAGCACAGCGTCAACCCGGAACTGTCTAGACCGTCTGGGTTGTGCAGTCAACACCCTACCGGGTTGCTGAGGTTGACGCACTGCGTCAAAACAAGTCACCTCTGCTGGTTGTTGAACGTCCTGAACGTCAACAACCACCTCCGAGCGTCGCTTAACGTCAACGTGCGGCTGGCAACCCACACTGGGTCGCATCGGTGGAGGAACCACCTCAACTGGCGGACGCGAGTAGGTTACCTCAGCGTCAACAGGGCGCACAACCGACCGGTTGGAAGGTTGTTGGCCAGAAGGTTCGGTAGCAACCTTCTCCGCATTAAAGTCCTCTATCAAGGACGCAAGCTTGGACTGCATGTCTTGCAGCAAAGCCCATTTAGGGTCTACGGGAGCAGGTGTGGCAACAGACGGGGTTAGCGACTGAGGCGGTACCGTTTACCATCCCTGAAAGCCTTGTTATGCGTGACATAATTGTACAGCAAAACTTCAAAGGCTCGAAAACAGCTGTGAAGTTGACCTGTAAACAACTTGGAGCGTCTCCTGGCCAGGCGCCAGGGAGAGTCTACGAGAATTGAGAAGTCTATCTGGGCAGAGGCATGAACTCCCAAGCCGAGAACTTCTCTCGTGTCATATCAGACTCTCGCTCTATAAACCAGTTTAAAAGAAGGGAAAGCAAAGGCTGTATCCCCCAAACTCCTCCTGGTGAAAAACCAGTCGCCTAGCCAACGTAAAGCTCTCTGGGAGAGCGAGAGAGCACTAGCTTAAAAACAACGGCTTCGAAGTAGCAAGGCCTAGTGTAAGCTCTGACGTTTAGGCGAACGAGGAGCAGCAGTTACAAAAAGATCCGGACAAAGATCCTTAAAAAAATCATCATGATTTAATTAAAGTCCATAGGAGGCTAAGCAGCTTTAGGCTCCACTCCATCTGACAGAGTCCTCAAGGGAATATCAGTAGTAGGGAGAACAGCAACTTCCTCATCTACAGGAACCTTGTCCGATAAAAGCTGAATCTCAAGCAAGGGAGAGACCTACCGTGGTGGCAATGCTTTACAAGCAGAGTCCACACACACTGGTGCATTAGTAGCGGACCAGAACGCAACGTCATGTAACTGCTTGACAGTCTGTGAACTGTCAACAACTGAACTGTCAACCACAACAGGTGCGTGAGGACGCACAGCGTCCACTCGAGACTGCTTTGACTGCCTAGACTGAGCAGTCAAAACAACTCTAGAATGCGGAGGTTGACGCACAGCGTCAAAACAAGTCAACTCCGATTGTTAGTGAACGTCTTGAACGTCAACAGGAGCATCAGCAAGTGGCCTAACGTCCAAATGCGGCTGAAAAACCACACGAGACCGCATCGAGTGTGGTTCTAAACAACCTGACTGACGTGACTAAGCTACGCCAACGTCAACAGTAAGCACAAAGGAACGTTAGGTTGGCTGAAAGCCAGGATATCGATGAGATAAACGGCTAGACTCAACGGACTAATCGGCAGAATAGTCTTCCATAAGGGAGGCAAGCATATACTGCATGTCTTGCCATACAACCCATTAAGGATCAACGGAAATGGTTGTGGTAAAAGACGAGGGTAACGTCTGTGACCGCAACACTTCGCCTACAAAAAAGGACTCTCGGAGTCTGTGTTACGCTTTTGTTAGGCGGCGAGCAGTTATCCGATGACTGCATAGGGTCAGAGCTGTCCTCATGGTTGTAACCAGGACGCTGGACCTGTCCTGAAAGGACTGACTTTCGCTTAAGGGCTTCGAAACCTTGTGACAGGTTTCTTATGCGAAAAGCCTTCGGATGACGAGGAGAAACAACGTCTCTCTCGTCTTATGGTAGGGGAGATCTTGGTAAGATACACCCGATACCATAGAGGGAAAACGTCTGTTCGTTGGTCAAGGCCTCTCGAACCCATAAGTCGTTTGACATTACTTCTCCCCTGGGCTTGGGAGCATGTAAGAGGTCCCGGACTAGGTGAACGACAGGCACGAACAGACGAACCCTCGGACGCAACACTGTAACACTTTGCGCATATCACTTTATCACTTCGATTTTCTGTTTTGCACTTATTTCACTGAAATAGAAACTTTTACTGATTTCTACCTGAAACACGCAATTCTACCCTTCATTAAAAGGTAGTAATTGCGAAATCAGTCGTATAATGCAAGCTCATTAATACCAGCAAAAAACAGAAAACATATTTTAAGATAAAAAAATCAGTGGCTGGGAAAGAGACTAAACACTAGTTCATATAACTACGTTTTCAATCTCTCACCGCACATAGCCTGGGGACGAGAATAAAAAACTAAAAAGTTTTATCCTTCCTCCCCGTACAGAGACTAGGGACGAGAGTAACTCGAGAACAACGTTACCCGCTTGAACGGAACGTTTTCTCTCATCTCTCTCCCTCCGTCTCTATCTCTCTCTCTCTTTCTCTCTTGATTTCGCACCTAAGAGAAGAGCCCAATTATATTTTGTCAAAAAAAAAAACATGTTATTTGACTAAAGGAAAAAACTGAAAGGTTTTTCAATTAAAAAGTTCCTTTAAAATAGAATTTAAAACATTTAAGCTAAGAAAGAATGAACAAAACGTCAGAATCGATTTACTCTTACTGCAAAGTGAAACCGTGATACACTCTCTCTCTATCGTAACGATAGAGCGCATGTTGAACGTCCTGACGTCAACAACTGCGTAGCATAAATAAACTAAACGTTAGTTCATCTTTGAAAACAGTACGAAGACTATCAAAGAAATTCTTTCATAAAATATTACATTTAAAAAGTTTTAAATCCTTAGCTCTTTAAAAGCTAATTACGATATAAAGGGCTCAACGTTGATTAACTTCGGTTTCCAAGTTAGGACCGCCTACTCTCAGGAAAGGTCTATATAAACAAAACATTAAAATTCTTTTATATGTTTATAATAAAAGGAAAGTTAATCGAAGAGGCCTAATAAAGGCGGAGAGATATAAAATATATAGAGGAAAATCTATAACGTGATATAATTACTAAAAGCCTAAACACACTTCCGTCTAAGGGAAGGGTCGGCCATTTAAAAGTGAAAGAAAGTCCATACTCTCTTTGTCACCATAATTAAATCTATCCAAAACGAGTTCAAGATTTAAGATGAAGATAAAACACCTGCATAGCGAAAGCTCAAAACTAGAATAAAGTACTTCACCAATTAGTTGTGAAAAAACTCCAGTTTAGCAACAGCGAGTAAGTACGTCTTGTCGATAGCTCGACAGAGAGAAAATTGAGTCTTTGTTTACATTGAGTACTGGGTATCTGGACGACAGATGGCGCTGTTGGGCACACCCGCAACCTGTGTAGCGATCGCTGGCGAGTTTTTACCGTAGAGTTGTCTGTCGGGCAACAGAGTTGCAGCTATATAATCACCAGCTAAGTTAAATATTGAAAAAATCCTATGCAGTTAGATGTCCTAAGTCACCTTATTAAGTGGTATGAATGTCAAAGTTCTGTCATTAAAAATCGGCATTAACCGGCCGGCTACCCTTAACGAGCACAGGCTGCATCATGGGCAAATTTGCTCTATCAAAGAGATATCTGCTAACCTTAGGGGGCCCAAAATGTATCTACGGCAGCATGTCACCTGATAAGGTCATCAGAGTTTGGGTATACAAAGAAGAATATTAACCAACGTTAATATGACTATTTAGGCATTCTTACTTACGCAATCTTATATTTACCAATCGACTGTCCTCCATACAACCCTTCCAAGAAAGGCCTTGTTGTTCTGTAAAGAAAAAAAAGGGGGTGTATGTTTGATAGCGGCCACCTGTATGTATTATAATGTCTAACTTAGAATACGGCAGTGTAAGGGGGTTCGCAGGGGGGCATTGACCCCCACGTTAGGTAAGTAGGTAAGGACACGGCTTGTAGGTTAGGTTAGGGGGGAAAGTTTAGGTTAGTTGATGTCCATTTTCAATGAACGTGTGAGGAACTGGCCGCTGATATACAAAGGCTCCTATTATTATGGCTAACTTAGAATACGGCAGTGTAAAGGGGGTCGCAAGAGGGCATTAGATCCTCCGTTAGGTAAGTAGGTAAGGACAAGGCTTGTGGGTTAGGTTAGGGGGAAAGTTTAAGTCAGTCGATGTCCATTTTTAATCGAACGCATGAGGAACTGACCGCTGATATACAAAAGCTACAAATTTTTTTTTTATATATATTCCCTAAATGAAGGAGCCTAACATTAGCATGCAAAGTTAAGGGGGGGGGGAGGTAGCTCGCACAGGTAAGTTAGGGCAAAGAAACCCGAGTTACGGGATCTAAGTATATCTAAGAATATGCTGATCAATGTATAAAGCAAACAGAGGTCTTTGCAATACTTTGGATCTCCATAAGAGGTGCATACTTATAATCTTAAGTAATAAAATTCTCCGTTAATAGGAGAGAATACTTAAGTTACTACCGATGGGGAAGCATTATTACTATTATTATTATTATTATTATTATTATTTCAATATCATTATTATTTAATGCTAAGCTACAACCCTAGTTGGAAAAGCAGGATGCTATAAGCCCAGGGCCCCTAACAGGGAAAATAGCCCCGGAAGGAAAGGAAACACGGAAAAATACAATATTTTAAGATTAGTAACAACAATAAAATATATATTTCCTATATAAACTATAAAAACTTCAACAAACCAAGAGGAAGAGAAACTAGATAGGACAGTGTGCCCGAGTGTACCCTCAAGCAAGAGAACTTGCTGAAAGTCACTTAAGGCAGAGGCTATTTGAATTTATCACCTCTACAAATTCTCGTCATAATTCCTATAAACAATTTGACAGATAAAGCACTTAATGAATACTTACATTAGCTATTTGCTTCGTAAAGTGAATTTCGATGACAAGTCACTGACAACGTTGGGATGAGGACATTTTGTAAACAAACTATTTGGGGGTGTTCGGTTTTGTCATCTATTCATTTATTTTTTTTTTTAGAATTATTTTATTATTTAAAGACCAAAATCTTGGAAAAATTTATTTTTTTAAAGTAATATTTATATCAATTAGTATTTTTTGATGATGAATAAATTTATAATGATAAAATTATTATTAATTATAGGAAACGTCTTTTTTTTGCTCAACTAAGCTCGCGAATATTTTGAAAACACTTAATGATTATAAAGAACGGATACCACTAATTTAAAACTAAAAGGAAAATATGGATTTAAAAATGATAATGTTAAAATATATTTTCTTTAATTCTTACTCGCATTTGCCCATTTGTTGCTTTTGATAATATACTAAAAAGCGCTCAAGGATAGCGCCCGTGGGAAAAATAAAAGTGTGGATGAATGGATGGCAAATAAGGTAATTTGGCTCAAGTTATTTTTTTTTACATACATCATGAATAACAGAGAAACACGCTGAAATATAACATCAATATTATATTGAAGACTAAAAAGCTGATCATTTAACTTTAAAACAGTAAAAGATACAGTTAAACGCAGCAAGTAGTTAGGCCTAATTGTTTAAAAGAAGACTGAATTCTTGCATTTTTAAAAATAGCTGATATTTCAATCCGAAGCTAATTTGAAATAAACTTTAATCTTAAGGTAAAGAATTTTCTAAAAAGTCCGAAGGTCGAACAAAGCAAAGATGTAAAAGTGCAAATAATTAAAAAATTGTTCAGCCAAAGTTATAAAAGTTACATGAAACTAAAATCTTCTCAAGGGAAAGAAATCTAAAATTCAATACAGTAACTAAAAAAATAGCCAAAATTTTTACCATTGACTGAAATAATGTTATAAAAGTTACAATAAACTAGAATTTTAATTATTGAAAGAATGCTAAAATAGAAAACGATAATGCACACACACACACACACACACACACACACACACACACATATATATATATATATATATATATATATATATATATATATATATATATATATATATATATATATATATATATATATATACACGTATGCGTAAAAATTACAGGGAAACGTGATTTGATCAAATGCAAAAGAACCACAGGGAAATGGAAAGTAGAAAATATAAGAATTAGTCGTGAATATTTGCATGATACTAATTCTTTAGAGAATTGATTTATTGAACAAGGTCTCTTTAAATTATATATGGTACAGTAAACATACGAACATACATAGAGATATTTATAGAACAATACTGTACTCCTAAACCAACTACCTGGCCTACATTCTAAGGTGTTTGTGGGACGAGGCCATACCTCATTAGCCAGCTGTCAGGAAGGGTCATTTTGAATGGCAGGTAAATTTTCAGGCTTCCAATTCAATTTCTTTATATCAAAGGGGGTTAACCTTATCCTTACAAATGCATAAGCAAAATCATATATATATATATATATATATATATATATATATATATATATATATATATATATATATATATATATATATATATCCTATATACACATAAATACCAACATATATGACAATATATATACATAGATAGGCTTGCATATGCATAATTGCACTCATGATTGATATGGATATACACTATGCAAATATAACCTATCAGCATGGACACAAAATTGCATATATATATATATATATATATATATATATATATATATATATATATATATATATATATATATATATATATATATATATATATATATATATATGTATGTATATATATACTATATATATATATATATATATATATATATATATATATATGTATATATATACTATATATATATATATATATATATATATATATATATATATATATATATATATATATATATATATATATATATATATATATATATATATATATATATATTATCATAACAAAATATAATGGCAAAACAGTTTTGTATACTTTGTGCATTAATTTTACCTACAAGTGAATGCTAACTTAGGTCATAATATCAATTTCTCAATGACATTAAGTATCGAAGGTACGTTTAGTGCTACATTAAGTGGTTCAAGTTTTTTTTTTTCTTAAATCTTTGCAAATCTCTTTGCATATAAATGCACCGAGTTTGGACATTTCATGTCCAATATTCAAGTTGTTATCAAAACTTTCCAATAAGTCCTTTGAATGAACCAATTTCTTTACACATGACCAATTAATAGTGTGATTTTTTATCTCTAACGTGGGCAAAGAGTGCATTATCATCTTGAGCATATCTGACATTTTTCTTATGTTGTACAATTATCTTCTCAAGGGCTTTACCAGTTTGACCAATATAGAATATTCTCATTACATGGAATGCATTACTTTACTTACTTTGAGAGTATCTTGTCTGGTCCTGTACAGTAGGGGAACCCTACTCTCTACAGGTCATTTTATCATGTTCATTCGGGAGCATTTAACATTTCATAATGTGTATTGTTCGCTTACTGTTTGATCATCACTGTCAAAACATTCACAGAATAGTAAAAAAAAAAAAGTCTTCAGTTTCTCCTTGAAAGCACCAATATCCTGAATTATTCGGATGTGTTATGGGAGCCCATTGTATAGTCTTGGGGCCGCATATTTAAAGGCCCTAGAGCCTACAGTAGACATATATCTAGGTTCTTATAGCTTGAAACCATCTGTAACTATTCTCGTGTTGGGATGATTTGTTGGTTGCATAATATATAGCAATTCTCCTAAATAATTTAGATGACCTGTTCTGATAACTTGGTGGGTTATTGTACATATTTTAAATTCAATTCTCGCTTTAATTGGCAGCCAGTGTAAATCAATTAGTATAGGGGTGGTCCTTTCCCTAGGTGGGACAGCTTCATTCAGTCTTGCTCCTCTGTTTATCATGTTTTGTAATTTCTTAAGTTGCACTTTTGGTAAATTGTAGTAGATGGAGTTACAGTAGTCAATTCTGGTAATCACACAGTTTATCACAAGTTTCTTTACAGAACTTTCGTCCAGGTACTTCTTTTCATAAAAGCAATATTTCTCAGACAACAACCAGAAGTTTTTACTATATTATTTATTTGGCCATTGAGAGACAAGTTGCAGTCAAGAAATACACCTAGATCACGAACTTTACTAGACATCGGAACTCAGTCATTATTCAGGTCCATTTGAATATCACCTAAGTTTCTCACGCTGTTTCTCTTACCCACCAATATTAATTCAGTTTTGTTCTCATTTAATCTTAGTTGTTTAAATGTCACCCATTCTCTATCACTATGAAGGATTTGGTTTAGAGTTTTAGTGGTGTCATCTCTATCATTTATGGAGAAGTAAAACTGTCTGTCATCCACAAATAGTTCGAACTTCACACTATGCCTTTGTAGTATTTTCGATAGACCGATAATATAGATGCAAAATAAGATTGGCCCAAGTACACAGCCCTGAGGTATCCCTCTGTTTAAAGGTTCATATGATGAATAAGAGTTTCCAATCTGTACACAGTAATTTTTACCAACCAAGTAATCTTTTAGGTATTCGAAGGCTTGATCTTCAACGCCGATGGACCGTAGATCATTTAGTAGCAGTTCATACACAACTGTATCAAAAGCAACACTAAGATCGAGTAATATTATAACACCACATTTATTTTCATCCATCATTTATACATATCCCGTTGTGATACTACCGCTAGAGAGTTATGGGATCCTTTGACTGGCCAGACAGTACTACATTGGATTCTTCTCTCTGGTTACGATTCTTTCCCTTTGCTCACACATAGGCTACAACGAATAGAATAGTCTACCCTATAATTTACACATTATACTCTGTCTTCATACACCTGACAACACTGAGATTACCAAACATTTTTCTTTGCACAAGGTGTTAACTGTTGCAGTGTAATTGTTCAGTGGACACTTTCCTCTTAAGAGTAAGGGTAGAAGAGACTCTTTAGGTATGGTAAGCAGCTCATCTAGGAAAGAGGCACTCTAAAATCAAACCATCGTTCTCTAGTGTTGGGAAGTGCCATAGCCTCTGTACCATTGTCTTCCGCTGTCTTGGGTTAGAGTTCTCTTGCTTGAGGGTACATTCTGGTACACTATTCTATCTTATTTCTCTTCTTCTTGATTTGTTAATTTTTATATTTGGAATATTTATTTTAATGTTGTTACTGTTCTTAGAATATTTTATTTTTAATTGTTATTTAGTTCTCTTGTAGTTTATTTATTTCCTTGTTTCCTTTCCTCACTGGGCTATTTTTTCCTATTGGAGCCCTTGGGCTTATTACATAATAATAATAATAATAATAATAATAATAATAATAATAATAATAATAATAATAATAATAATAATAATAATAATAATAAATGTATTATCGTTGCAATTTTTAACAGTTGGGGCATTTTTTTAAAAAGAATCTTTATAGGGTATTACGAGTTGGTTTGTATAAATATATTTAAGGCCACATATAATTTCATAATTAAAACAAATCTTTTAAGTTTTTCTTTTCTATCATTATTTATTCATAATTCTGTCAAATTTTCCCTGGGCGTTATTTAATTTAAGTGTTTTATTACGATTTGCGAACTCACTCGAGCCCAAATAGAGACGTTTCCTATCAAATTAGTAATTTTATTAGTGTAGATTTATTTATTACCAAAATATCCTGATTTTATTTTGCATAATGCTTAAAAAAATTAATATTGATATATTAATATGCTTTAAATCTTTAAATAAGCATATAATGTATGAGAGCGATAGAATAAATGGATATTTGCTAATATCGAACGCATCCAAATGTTTGTTTTTGTTGACGCCGAAATGGTGCATCTGTTGTCAAGTCGATCTCAGCCCAACGCTTACTTACTTAGTTTACAAAGCTATTAGTTAATGTAAGTATAAGTTTAATGGTTTTATCTGTTAAAATATTAATAGAAATTCTGTTCGGACTTTGTAGAGGTGATATATTCAAGTAAGTTCTGCCCTAAGTGACTTTCAGCCACAACCCTTCCCATACAGTTAATACTTGAGATTATAAGTACGCACTTTTTATGTACATTTAAAGTATTGAAAAAACCTTGGTTTGCTGTATATGCTGATCAGCATATTCCTAAATATACTCAGATCCCGTAACTCGGAGTTCTGTGTCCTAACATACTTGTGCCAGCTACCCCGTCCCCCCTTAACCTTGCACGCTAATGTTAGGCTCCTTAATTAGGGGATATTAAGTAAAATATTTATTTTTCTTTACAGAACAACAAAACCTTTCTTGGGAGAGTTTTATGGAGGACAGTCGATTGGTAAGTACAAGATTGTGTAAATAAGAAAGCCTAACCAGTCATATTAACGTTGGTGGGGTGTGTGTATGATGATGGCGGACTAAGAATATGGCAGTGTAAGGGGCGTCGTAGGGGGATTTTAGCCCCTCCGTTAGGTAAGTAGGTAAGGACACAGCTTGTAAGTTAGGTTAGGGCAAGAAGCTTACGTTAGTTGGTGTCCATTATTAATGCATGCGGGAGGAACTGGCCGCTAATATACAAAGG
This sequence comes from Palaemon carinicauda, assembly GCF_036898095.1. Classification (NCBI taxonomy): domain Eukaryota; kingdom Metazoa; phylum Arthropoda; class Malacostraca; order Decapoda; family Palaemonidae; genus Palaemon; species Palaemon carinicauda. The sequence goes on from NC_090756.1 coordinate 76,554,684, forward strand.
CTCCACGGTTAATATTCTTCATTGTATACCCAAACTCTGATGACATTATCAAGTGACACACTGACATGGGTACATTTTGGGGACTTTAGACCACCTAAGGTTAGCAGATATATCTGTGATAAAGTAAATTTGTCTGTGATGCAGTCTGTGTCCGCCAATGTACAATCCTTTCTGATTCTCTAATTGTAAACAATATTATCAAAAATGTTTAGATGCTTCAATAAGAAATTGTATTTGGTTTTTGCTTTATTCTGGATAATATGATTATGTGAGTCTTGATGACAACGTTAAACTTTCAATGACTTGAAGCATCAACTGGTAAATGTATATTGTACTATGGTTATATGAGAAAAATGGGTTTGACTTCTCACCTTTGCAGCATATATTGTTCATGTAAAAAATAAATGCATGCTTAGGTCGTCGTCGGCGCCCACTCGTGTCCGAGAATTGGGTTCTGTCATTAGCCATCAGCCTCCTATCAGAAGAAGGGTGGAGGAAACGACAGAATGCCAGTAGCTGGTTATATTGTTTTGGGTGATCGTGGCTTTGCAACAGCCACGCACACACACTTGGCCCACATTGTATTCACCGCGGCTCAAGACATATGAGACAGGCGGCTTCTCCGATGTTGGTTGCACCGGGCTGCCGGGTTCTTGTTATGTCAAGGCCCGCCTTGTTGCCTGCCCGATAGGCATTGCCCTCTTCCGCCGGCGCTGGGAAGCTCCGCCGTTGGGGTCTTTTTTGGTTTGGTTTGGTTTGATTTTGGAGTTTTCCTTCTCCTAGCCTTTGCCTATCTGAAATAAAGGAGAAGGCCTATAGGGGTCCAGTCTTGGTCTGGTCTCTCAGAACTGGCCTTAGCGGTATGGTTGAGCCTGCCAGGGTGGATAAACTACCCCACCGCCATTGCCCAGCCCATCATTGAGACACTCAAGCCCCTCTACTGCAGCAAAGTGCTGGACCATCAGAGGGGATGCTTAGGTAGTTTGGTGTATTTACCCATGCACCTCTCAAACACTGTGGTGTTTGCTAATTAAGAAGTCGTTATGTTAGATCAGTGTGAGTTAGCTTCAGTGGATTTTAGTTGTTTCCTACCTTGCCATATAGTAACTGTATATGTGTTCCGACAATTTATACAAACTGCATCGGTTTTTACTGGGTTATACTCCTGGCGAAGCTGGAAACTAGCCATAAGACTTTTAGCGTGATATAACTACCCACTGCCAGTTAGCAGGGGTATAAGGGGGTAATACACGCTAGGCCTCTCATGCACTCACCTGTGTTTGTCACCTTTGCTTTTGGCTCGGTTGAGGGTAGACGTAGTCTCTTTACCTTAAATGATAACTGGCTACTTGACTAACTTAGTTTTTTCTTTTTCTCTTTTCAGGTGTGATTGTTATCTCTTGGGGATCCTTATGCGGACTTATCCTGGGCCAGAATATTGGTGCCATCTTCATGTCCATGATAGATACTGGTCCTCACTCCCTCTCATGCTTGAAGTTACACTTGGGCACACTATTCTATCATATTTCTATTCCTCATGTTTTTTTTCGAGTTTATAGTTTATATATGAAAGATATATTTTAATGTTGTTACTGTTCTTGAAATATTTTATTTTAATTGATAAAAGGCATTAAACTACGGGAGAGAATAACTCCTGCATTGATCGATCCACATTGGTTACCTGTTAAGGCTAGAATTGAATTTAAGATTTGCTTGTTGACCCACAAAGCACTTACAAGTGATAAGCCTAAATATCTTCGTGATTGCTTGGTCCTCTACCTTGAAGCTACCAGCGCCACTGTAAGAGTTAGACATGCTGATGACCCACATTGACTACAGTATTCGAAATTAGTGTGAATCATGCAATAGGAGGAAGAACGTTCAGTTATGCTGCACCGAGACTCTTCAACGACCTTCCACTTGATATCAAGAATAGCAAAAATGTGGCAGCTTTCAAGAAAAACCTAAAGACTTATCTTTTTAGAAAGTGTTATAATAGTGACCTGAAAACTATTAAGCCTGAATACAAATGCTAGCGAAATAACTGATAAGATACAGAGCAAAATATTAACTGGAAAGAAATTATTTTTCACACACCAAGGCCCGCCTGAACAGACTTTTAGTGTCTGATGGAGGGCGAGAAATAAACCCGTAAAGTAAAGCATTACTTCTCTTGTCGATTATTGCCTTGTTTCCTTTCCTCACCTGGCTATTTTTCCCTGTTGGAGCCCTTGGGCTTATAGCATCCTGTTTTTTTGCACTATGGTTGTAGCTTAGTGATAATGCTAATAATTGTGTCCTACTTGCAGAGGACACCCTTGTAAGCAGAACTCCCCTAGTGAAGAGTGTCGTGAGTTGCCATCCTCCCATTGGGTGGGATTTGGGATTCAGTCTCCCATGGAGGACATTCAGGTAAGAGCAATGGCCGTCTGACCCTTGAACAACCCTCGGGCTTAGTGAAGTGGCGCCACCTGCCACCAAATGGGATTCTCTGTCTGTGATAATGTCCATTAATTTTGGCTTTTCTTAGGCATTTCGGGTCCCTCTTCTAAGGAAGTCCTGTGACACCCGATCCAGTTAGGGGCACAAAGGAAACACACACCTGCACCTTCCGTGGTTGACCTCAGTCATCCTCCCAGAAACTCTGAAGGTAATGGACTGGCAGAGTCTCTAGTGTCCTTACCTGGATCTTCCTCTTCACCTGCACGGTCACCTTTTGTGCATGCTGCTTCGACACATGCAAGAATAGGTACAAACTAGTACTCCCCAGAAAACTCAGTCGGCAAGGCCAAATGTGCCAACCAAGAGCTTGACCTCGGTCCTGCTCCCTATCTTATGGCTTTCGTCGCATTCCCTCGGCCTGAGTACGCTTAGGGAACGGAGGGTCTGCGGAGTTTGACGCCTCGAGTTGTCCTGCTTAAGGGTGAACACCTTTCTCATTTGCGAGTTAGGTTTTCCCTGAGTGGTCACCTTTGCAGGATGTGAGAAAAAATGATATACATGACACTACTGAAACCTTAAACCGAATCCTTGATAGTGTTAGAGAATGGATGACATTTAAACTACTAAAATTAAATGAGAACAAAACTGAATTCATGGTGGTGGGCAAGAGAAACAGCGTGGGAAACTTAGGTGATATTCAAATGAACAGAAATAATGACTCGGTGCCAATATCTTGTAAAGTTCGAGATCTAGGTATATTTCTTGACTGTAACGTGTCTCTAAATGCCCAAATAGATAATGTATTAAAAAGTGCTGGTTATCATCTAAAAAATATTGTATTTATAAAAAAATACCTGGACGAAAATTCTGTAAAGAAACTTGTAATAAACTGTGTTTTTCAATATTAATCTTACCCGGTGATCATGTAGCTGCAGCTCTGCTGCCCGACAGAAAAAACCTAAGGGCGGGATACGCCAGAGATCGCTATACAGGTGGGGGTGTACAACAACAGCACCATCTGTCGAGTAGGTACTCCAGTACTTCTTGTCAACAAAGAACCAATTTTCTCTCTGTCGTGCCACCGGCAAGACCTACTTGATACGCTGTTGTTTCTGGAGTTGATTTCACGCTTTTTGGTGATGTATTCTCTCTAGATATTAGCTTTCGCTGCACAGGAGTTATTATCATTACCTTATCAAGCTTTATTGATTAGATTTTGGATTATTTGTTGACGACTTGGATAGATTTTGGATTCCCCCCTTTGACTAATTCAAGATGTCTGACCCTACTCAAGTCCCCAAGTACAGGGAGTGTAGCGCTAGGGACTGTTCTAGGCGTCTTCCGAAGGCCTCTATAGATCCTCACACCGTTTGTTCCAATTGTAGGGGTAAATCCTGTCAATTGGAAAATCGATGTGAGGAATGCGCTGGGCTTTCGGAATTCGATTTTAATGAATTCCTTAAGAATGCACGTAGGCTAGAGAAGGATAGGATCAGGAGGAGTTCGTCTCGCTCTTTTGATTTTTCCTCTCCCCATGCCCCACAACCTATTCCTTCCCCTGTAGTGGTTACACCCGACCCTTCTACTAGCTCTCAGCAACCCTCAATGGCGGACATGATGCGTGCCATTCAGGCTCTTGGTGACAGAGTCGAGTCATTAGCGAATGACCGCAATCAACTCTTGGCCGACGTTAAAGAGTTGAAGGAGAAAAGTGCAGTGGGAAGTGTAGTGAGTGCAAGTGCTGTGAAAAGTGTCAGTGTCAGTGTTACGCATGAGGGTGCATCTGTTCGTGCCAGTCGTCCTCCCAGTCCGGGACCTCTTGCAAGCTCCCAAGCCCAGGGGAGAAGCAATGTCGAAGGACCAAAGGGTTCGACAGGCCTTGATCAGCGTACAGATGTACCCTCAGTGGTTGCGGACGTATCTTGCAGAGATCGTCCCACCCACAAACAGACGAGTGAGCCCATTCATTCCTCGTCTGTGGAAGAAGTTTCTCGTCAGAAACGCTGGACTAAGGTCTCACGACCTCTCAAGCGCAAGGTCCCTTCCGAGCGAGTCCAACGGCCCAGGTGTAGCCACTGGGTCAGTTCGGACTCGCCGCAGTCTTCCGAAGACTGCACACCTCCCAAGAGAGGTAGAGTGGTTCCGCAGCAGGCAATCACTCCGTCTGTTGCCGCACCAACCACTGTAGACCCTAAGTGGTCTATGCTGCAGTCTATGCAGACTCAGCTAGCTTCCTTCATGCAGGAGTATCGTGCTGAGAAGGTTGACGCTGCACCCGTTAACCTACAACCTGCCACGGTTGTGCGCTCAGCAGACACTGCGGCTGCCTGCTCCCACACTCCGGCTGTGAGAGCTCCACCACCGATGCGCAGTCGACCCTGCCAGACGCATGTTGACGTTAGCCGACGTGCGGCACCCTCCGTTGACATGCGTGAGCTACCGCATCAGCAGTGGGAAGGTGCTGTCAAGCTGCCGTGTTTTGACGCAATGCGGCAGTCTCCGCAACCCACGGCAGTCCCCACCACGCACCACCAATCCGCTTTTGTTGTTGCCAGCTCTCAGACTGACCAGCAGCGGCATGATGTTGGATCCAGTGCAGCTACGCATGCACCCGTGCTGCCGGATTCAGCCGTTCAGCTTTCTTCTCCTCCTTTGCCGCTTCCTCCTCAGCATTCGGATGAAGGAATTTCTGATGACGACGAAGCTGCGCATTTGGACGATCAACACTCCGACATAGAGGAACCCAAGACTACGCCTCCCTCCTTAGACTTTAGGAAAGTCCTTGCCCTGTTTAAGAAGTTGTATCCGGACCAGTTTGTGTCTGCAGCCCCACGCTCACCTCCCTCTGAGTTCGCTTTAGGCATGCAGTCAGCAGCTCCTGCCTTTACAAAGCTCGTACTCGCGCGCTCATCCAAGAGAGCTTTAAGGGTACTGGGAGAGTGGTTGCAGGCCAAGAAGCAACTTGGGAAGACATCCTTCATCTTTCCACCGACCAAGCTTGCTTCCAAATCTAGCGTCTGGTATGCCACGGGAGAAGATCTCGGCTTGGGAGTTCCTGCCTCTGCCCAGGGCGACTTCTCAAGTCTGGTAGACTCTCCCCGCAGACTGGCTATGAGACGCTCCAAGATTTGCTGGACCTTTTCGGATATGGACCATCTTTTACAGGGAGTTTTCCGAGCGTTTGAGATCTTCAACTTTCTGGACTGGTGTTTGGGAGCGTTGAGCAGAAAGACCTCCCCTTCGGATAAGGACTCTGCCATGCTCATCATGTCATGCATGGACAAAGCCATTCGGGATGGGTCTGGCGAGCTTGCGGCTTCGTTTGTGTCGGGAGTTCTTAAGAAGCGAGATCACCTTTGCTCCTTCTTGTCGGCGGGGATCACACCATGTCAGAAGTCAGAGCTGATGTTTGCTCCGCTATCCAAGTATCTCTTTCCTGAGGAGCTGATCAAGGGGATTGCCGCCTCGTTGATCCAGAAAGATACCCATGACCTGGTGGCGTCATCCGCACGTAAAGTCACAGCTTTACCTTCCGTGCCTAGACCTAGGATGGACACACCAGCGTCTAGGTTCATTCCGCCCTTTCGTGGCAGAACCTCCAGCAGAGGAGGTACCCGTGCCGATAGTCAACGTGGCAAAAAGAAGAAGGGTTCCAAGTCCTCAAACGGCAGAGTCTGACTGCCATCTTCTCCAGACAGCAGTGGGAGCCAGGCTCAAGAACTACTGGCAGGCCTGGGAGAACAGGGGTGCAGACGCACAGTCTGTGAAGTTGCTCAGAGAGGGGTACAGGATTCCATTCTTGCGCAAGCCCCCTCTAGCAACAACTCCCATCGACCTCTCTCCCAGGTACAGAGAGGAGGACAAGAGGCTAGCTTTACAGCAAGAGGTGTCTCTCTTGCTACAAAAGGGAGCGGTAGTCATAGTCCGGGACCATCAATCCCCGGGCTTCTACAACCGTCTCTTCTTAGTAGCGAAGAAGACAGGAGGGTGGAGACCGGTGCTAGACGTCAGTGCTCTAAATGTCTTTGTCACCAAGCAGACGTTCACCATGGAGACGACGAAGTCGGTGCTAGCATCGGTCAGGAAGGAAGACTGGATGGTCTCGTTAGACCTAAAGGACGCGTACTTTCACGTCCCCATCCATCCAGATTCCCAACCTTTCCTAAGGTTCGTCTTTGGGAAGGTGGTTTACCAGTTCCAAGCCCTGTGCTTTGGCCTAAGCACGGCACCTCTAGTGTTTACCAAACTGATGAGGAATATTGCCAAATTCCTACATTTAGCAGACATCAGAGCCTCCCTCTATTTGGACGACTGGCTTTTAAGAGCTGCGTCAAGTCGTCGCTGTCTGGAGAATCTCAAATGGACTATGGATCTGACCAAGGAATTGGGTCTTCTGGTCAATATAGAAAAGTCCCAACTCGTTCCATCCCAAACTATAGTCTATCTAGGTATGGAGATTCGGAGTCAAGCTTTTCGGGCTTTTCCGTCGGCCCCCAGAATCAGTCAAGCCCAAGAATGCATCCAGAGCATGTTGAAAAGGAACCGATATTCAGTCAGACAGTGGTTGAGTCTAATAGGGACGCTTTCATCGCTGGACTAGTTCATCGCGTTAGGGAGACTCCACCTCCGACCCCTTCAGTATCACCTAGCTGCTCACTGGAGAAAGGACATGACGCTAGAGGCGGTCTCAGTTCCTATATCCGAAGAGATGAAGTCTGCACTGACTTGGTGGAAGAACAGCATTCTTCTCAAGGAAGGTCTACCACTGGCTGTTCAGACCCCCGACCACCTTCTCTTCTCGGACGCATCGCACACGGGCTGGGGTGCAACACTGGACGGTCGGGAATGCTCGGGCACGTGGAATCCGGATCAAAGAGCACTACACATCAACTGCAAGGAGCTACTGGCAGTTCATCTGGCCTTGAGAAGCTTCAAGTCCCTCCTTCTAGGCAAGGTGGTGGAGGTGAACTCCGACAACACTACAGCCTTGGCGTACATCTCCAAGCAAGGAGGGACTCATTCGAGGACGTTGTTCGAGATCGCAAGGGACCTCCTCACCTGGTCAAGAGATCGAAAGATATCGCTTGTAACGAGGTTCATTCAAGGCGACATGAATGTCATGGCAGACCGCCTCAGCCGGAAGGGTCAGATCATCCCTACAGAATGGACCCTTCACAAGAATGTTTGCAACAGACTATGGGCCCTGTGGGGTCAGCCCACCATAGATCTGTTCGCTACCTCGATGACCAAGAGGCTCCCGAATTATTGCTCACCGATCCCGGACCCAGCAGCAGTTCACGTAGATGCCTTTCTTCTGGATTGGTCCCATCTAGACCTTTATGCGTTCCCCCCCGTTCAAGATTGTCAACAAGGTACTGCAGAAGTTCGCCTCTCACGAAGGGACAAGGTTGACGTTGGTTGCTCCTCTCTGGCCCGCGAGAGAATGGTTCACCGAGGTACTGCAATGGCTAGTAGACGTTCCCAGGACTCTTCCTCTAAGAGTGGACCTTCTGCGTCAGCCGCACGTAAAGAAGGTACACCCAAGCCTCCACGCTCTTCGTCTGACTGCCTTCAGACTATCGAAAGACTCTCAAGAGCTACAGGCTTTTCGAAGGAGGCAGCCAGAGCGATTGCCAGAGCAAGGAGGACATCCACTCTCAAGGTCTACCAGTCAAAATGGGAAGTCTTCCGAAGCTGGTGCAAGGCGAATTCAGTATCCTCAACCAGTACCTCTGTAACGCAGATAGCTGACTTCCTTTTACACCTAAGGAAGGTAAGATCCCTATTAGCTCCTACGATCAAAGGTTACAGAAGCATGTTGGCAGCAGTCTTCCGCCACAGAGGCTTAGATCTTTCCAACAACAAAGATCTACAGGACCTCCTTAAGTCTTTTGAGACCTCAAAGGAGCGTCGGTTAGCCACACCAGGTTGGAACTTAGACGTGGTTTTAAGGTTCCTGATGTCAGCAAGGTTCGAACCGCTTCAATCAGCCTCTTTTAAAGATCTCACTTTGAAGACTCTTTTCCTCGTTTGCTTAGCAACAGCTAAAAGAGTCAGTGAGATACACGCCTTCAGCAGGAACATAGGATTTACATCTGAAACGGCTACATGTTCCTTACAGCTTGGTTTTTTAGCTAAAAACGAACTCCCTTCTCGTCCTTGGCCCAAATCGTTCGAGATTCCAAGTCTGTCCAGTTTGGTTGGAAACGAACAAGAGAGAGTACTTTGCCCAGTAAGAGCTCTTAAGTACTATTTAAGACGTACGAAGCCATTACGAGGACAATCAGAAGCTTTATGGTGTTCTATTAAGAAACCTTCTTTACCGATGTCGAAGAACGCAGTTTCTTATTACATCAGACTTTTGATTAGAGATGCCCATTCTCATCTGAATGAGGAAGACCATGCTTTGCTGAAGGTAAGGACACATGAAGTTAGAGCTGTCGCTACTTCAGTGGCCTTCAAACAGAACCGATCTCTGCAGAGTGTAATGGATGCAACCTATTGGAGAAGCAAGTCAGTGTTCGCATCATTTTACCTTAAAGATGTCCAGTCTCTTTACGAGAACTGCTACACCCTGGGACCATTCGTAGCAGCGAGTGCAGTAGTAGGTGAGGGCTCAACCACTACATTCCCATAATCCCATAACCTTTTTTAATCTTTCTCTTGAAATGCTTTTTATTGTTGTTTTTGGGTTGTACGGAAGGCTAAGAAGCCTTTCGCATCCTGGTTGATTTGGCGGATGGTCAAATTCTTTCTTGAGAAGCGCCTAGATTAGAGGTTGTGATGAGGTCCTTTAGTATGGGTTGCAGCCCTTCATACTTCAGCACCTAGGAGTCGCTCAGCATCCTAAGAGGATCGCGAGTCTCAGTAAGGAAGACGTACTTAAAAAGGCAGAGTAATGGTTCAAGTCGACTTCCTTACCAGGTACTTATTAATTTTATGTCTGTTATTTTGAATAATTGCTAAAATGAAATACGGGATACTTAGCTTCTATTGTTAACATGTATGCTGGTCTCCACCCACCCCCCTGGGTGTGAATCAGCTACATGATCACCGGGTAAGATTAATATTGAAAAATGTTATTTTCCTTAGTAAAATAAATTTTTGAATATACTTACCCGGTGATCATGAATTAAAGGACCTTCCCTTCCTCCCCATAGAGACCCAGTGGACCGAGGAGAAAATTGGTTCTTTGTTGACAAGAAGTACTGGAGTACCTACTCGACAGATGGTGCTGTTGTTGTACACCCCCACCTGTACAGCGATCGCTGGCGTATCCCGCCCTTAGGTTTTTTCTGTCGGGCAGCAGAGCTGCAGCTACATGATCACCGGGTAAGTATATTCAAAAATTTATTTTACTAAGGAAAATAACATTTTTTAAACATCTGACTTACCTGGTAGTTATATATATAGCTTAGTCCCTGACGTCACGGCAGAAATTTCAAAATTTGCGGCAATCGCCGATTGGGTAGCCAGGTGTACCAGCAGTGCGCCCTTTACCCAGGTACCTGGAACCATTCCAGTCATTCCTCAGATCTTCCCTGCCGCCTCACCGGCGACATCGTTGGATTTTCCACTCGCTGTAGCCTGTGTATAATTGCTGTTATCTTGGTGATGTACAATTTGGTTTTAGCTTTCGCTTGTTTGGATTTGTTTTTGGATTTTCTCGAAACACTATTAGATTTTGTTGTTTTGACCCTTGCTCGTTTGATCTCTCTTTAAAATATTCAAAATGTCTGACTCTTCTTCAACTTTTAGAAGGTGTGTGAGAGGTTGTAAGACCCGGCTTGCTAAATCCTCTGTTGATCCCCACTCCATTTGGGTAAAATGTAGAGGTAAAGTTTGTGAGTTGGTTGATCCTTGCAATGAATGTACTATTTTGTCTGAGAGTGAGTGGTTGGAATATGACCGCTACACTCGTAAGCTTGAGAGGGATAGGATTAGAAGGAGTAAGAGTTTATCTCGTTCTTTTAGAGATTGTTCCCCTCCCCGTGTCAACGAACCTATTGATCCTTCCCCTGTAGTGGTAGTTCCAGATCCCACTACTGTTACTCCTGATGAACCAACTCTAAAGGACATGATGGTGGCCATTCAAGCCCTGGGCGTGAGAGTGGAGTTGCTCGCAGCGGACAGGACCAAGTAAATGTCCAACGTTAAAGAGTTAAAGAGTGCTAATGTCAGTGCTAAAAGTGCAGTGAATTTAATCAGTGCACTGTCTGCTCAGACCTGTCGTTCTCCTAGCCATAGACCTCTTCCAAGCTCTCTAACCCCTGGGAGAAGGAATGTCAAACGGCGAAAGGAAACGAGAGGCGTTAGCGCCAGAGCAGTCGTCCCCTCGAGCGTACCTGTTGACGCTTCACAGGACGCTCGCCCTCACCATGGGAAAGGCAAGGTGAAAGTGTTTTCATCCTCATCGCATGACGCAGCGCCCAGACGGGGCTGGCGTCTCGCATCCAGACCTCTGAATAGGAAGATTGCCTCTGTCGAACAGCATCGTGTCATGACGCCTCAGGCTCCAGGTTGCAGCCATTGGAGCAGTCCGGAGCATTTTCCTTCCTGCTCCGTAGAATGCTCTCCTGCCAAGCTCCCTGTTATGTCGGTAGGAGATAGAAGGATGTCGGAAGCTGTCAAGTGTCCAGCCCCACCGGTTGCAAGACAGTTTTCTGAGACTGGCATGACCTCTGTGCATGCTCCTCTTCCTCCTTCAGATTGGTTTTCGTCCCCTGGACGCTCTGTGCTTTTCTTGAGCGACGTAGAAAGCGATCTTGTTGTAGAAGCAATGTCTCCTGTTTTGCCATAACAACAAGTTGATCCTAATCTAAGTATACTGCAAGATATGCAGCAAAAACTCTCTTCCCTCATGCAAGTCTAGCAGCCTGCGGACAAGAAGAGAGTGGCTCACAAAGACGCCGAGCGTCAGGATTCTTCACACCTTGCCGCCAAGCATCAGAAAGCTAAGAGTCGAGAAGTTCTTGACGACGAGCAGCTTACAAGCGTCGGGAGCCTGGTAGCCATGACGCCGAGCGTCGTAAGGAGGAACATCATGCTAAGCGTCGAGAGACTGGTACGCATGACGCCGAGCGTAAGAGCCTCGGACGTCGTGAAATCGAGCGTCGAGATCGTGAACGTCATAGTTCCGATCGTCAAGATCGTGAGTGTCATAGTTACGAGCGTCAAGCGTTGGAACAACGTGACGCCAGGTGTCATGTTATTGGACCCCTTGATGCCAGAAGTCAGGATCTTAAGGAGTTGACTCCTAGGAAACAGGACGTCTCTACCTTGATTAGAGACCTGTCGTAGGAAGGGATCGACAGTTACCTTTCCCCTAGTGATCAGTTAGAGGAAGTCTCGGAAGGAGAAGATCCTAAGATCCTTCATCCTTCGGTGAATTTTAAGAAACTTATGAAAGTTTTTACCGAAGAGTTTCCTAATTTTGTTCCTGCTGCTCCTCATTCCCCACCTTCAGAGTTTACACTAGGGAAGGCGTCGAAGGAGTCTCTGTTCACAAAGATGGTGTTGTCTCGCTCATCTAAGAGAGCCTTAAGAATGATGGGGGACTGGATGCACTCCAAGAAGGACCAGGGAAAGACTGTTTTCTCTTTTCCCCCAGCCAGATTGGCTTCCAGATCTAGCGTTTGGTACGAGACTAGAGAAGTTCTCGGCTTGGGAGTTCCTGCCTCTGCCCAACGAGACTTTTCGAGTCTGGTGGACGCCCCTCGCCGGACAGCCTTGAGAAAAACCAAAGTGCTCTGGTCATCATCGGAGCTTGATCATCTTCTTAAAGGCGTCTTCAGAGCTTTCAAGGTGTTCAATTTCCTTGACTGGACTCTGGGAGCCTTGGGAAAAAAGGTTTATGCTTTGAAGGATGTGGACACTGAAAGCCTCATCCACATTATGTCTTGCATGGACAAAGCCTTAAGAGACAGATCCAGTGAGTTGGCGGCCCTTTTTTCGGCGGGTGTTCTTAAGAAAAGAGCCCAAATGTGCTCATTTTTTTTGTCCAATGGGGTTACACCCATCCAAAAGTCGGAATTGCTGTACGCACCTTTTTCTTCCTCCCTTTTTCCTCAAGAGTTGGTTAGAGAGGTCTCTTCCGCTTTAGCCCAAAAGGCCACACAGGATTTGGTGTCTAAAACAGCAAGGAAGGCTCTGCCTACTTCCTTCTCAAGCTGCAAACCTGAGGAAGAAGCTCGATTCCCTCAGTTTTCGCAGCCTTTTCGAGGGAAAACTTTCAGTAGGGGTAGTACCAGACCCGGGGGAAGGAGAGCAAGGAGAAGAGGATCGAAACCAGGGTGAAGCAGAGTCTGACTACACTCGCCTTCAGACAGCAGTAGGAGCCAGACTTAACAACTTCTGGTGAGCTTGGGAGAGGAGAGGAGCTTACCTTTGGTCTGTACAGTTACTAAAGGAGGGATACAAAATCCTTTTCCTAGGGAAACCTCCTTTAGTAGTAACTCCAATAGATCTCTCTGCCAGATACAGAGAGGAGTCAAAGATACAGGTATGCAACATCAAATGTCTCTCTTATTGGAGAAGGAGGCAATAGAGAGGGTGCAAGATTTGCGGTCACCAGGTTTTTACAACCGCTTATTCCTGGTTCCCAAGAACTCGGGGGGGATGGAGACCAGTCCTGGATGTAAGTGTTCTCAATGCCTTCGTTCAGAAGACACAGTTCTCCATGGAGACATTGAAATCAGTCCTAGCAGCAGTGAGAAAGGACGACTGGATGGTCTCTTTAGACCCCCATGATGCTTACTTTCACATCCCCATCCATCCGAACTTCAAGCTATACCTGAGGTTCATGTACAAGGAGGAAGTTTTCCAGTTTCGGGCTCTTTGTTTCGGCCTAAGCACCGCTCATCAAATATTTATGAAGTTGATGTCAAATGTAGCGGGCATGCTGCATTGAAGATGTATCAGAGCCTCCCTGTATCTGGACGACTGGCTACTCAGAGCTCATTCCTACAATCGCTGCCTGGAGGATCTACAGATGACGTTGAGGTTATCAGAAGAACTGGGTCTTCTGATAAACAGAGACAAGTCTGCCTCAAGGACGGAGCAAGCCCTGTTGAAGCTTCATTGCTTTCTAGAGAAACGGAAGTGTTCTGTGAGAGAGTGAATGAGTCTGCTGGGAACCCTCTCCTCGTTGGAGCAGTTTGTCTCCCTGGGAAGGCTGAATCTTCGCCCTCTTCAGTTCCACCTCAATCGACATTGGGACAAGGGAAAGGAACTGGAGACAAAATGTATCCCCATTGCAGAATCCGTAAAAAGTTGCCTTCAGTGGTGGAACGACCTAGTCAAACTTCAAGAAGGTCTCTCCCTGGAACCGAGGAACCCAGACCTTGTGTTATGTCCCGATGCCTTAGACTTGGGGTGGGGAGCAACACAGGGCAAATTAGAGATCTTGGGTTCCTGGACAAAAGATCAGGAGATCCTCCACATAAACCAGAAGGAGCTGTTGGCAGTCCTAATGGCCCTCAAAGGCTTCGAAGGGTCAGTCCTGAGCAGAGTGGTGCAGGTCAACGCTGACAACACTACAGCGTTGGCCTACATAGCCTAACAAGGCGGAACCCACTCGAGGTCCCTTTACGAGACTGCGAGAGAACTTCTTTACTGGGCAAAAGAGAAGAATGTGACCCTTGTAACAAGGTTTATTCAAGGGGAAAGGAAGGTGATGGCAGACAGTCTCAGCAGGAGAGGTCAAGTTTTGTCCACAGAAAGGACACTCCATCAGGAGGTCTGCAAGAACCTGTGGCGGATTTGGGGTCGTTCTTGTGTAGACCTGTTCGCAACCTTGAAGACGAAGAGATTGGAGACACTGCTCCCCAGTCCCAGATCTCGAAGCAGTCCACATCGACACTTTCCTTTTAGACTGGTCCCACCTGGACGTGTACGCATTCCCTCCGTTCAAGATTGTGCACAAAGTAGTGCAAATATTCGTGTCACACGAGAGAACCAGATTGATTCTAATGGCCCCCTTTTGGCCCACAAGAGAGTGGTTCACAGAGGTACTAGAATGGATGGTGGACACCCCGAGAAGCCTCCCATTAAGAGTAGATCTACTCAAACAACCCCACTTGGAAAGGTACCATCAAAACCTCCAAGCTCTACATCTAACTGCCTTCAGACTATCGGAAAGCTCACAAGAGCTAGAGGTTTTTCAAAGGAGGCAGCTAGGGCGATTGCAAGAGCAAGGAGGTCTTCTACCATCAAGGTTTACCAATTCAAGTGGGAGGTTTTTAGAGAATGGTGCAGAGTCAACTCTGTTTCCTCTTCCAGTACCTCTATGACTCAGATTGCTGACTTCCTGTTATTCCTTAGAAGGAAACGTAGGTTTTCAGCTTCAACCATCAAGGGGTACAGGAGCATGTTAGCGGCCGTCTTCAGGCATAGGAAATTGGACCTTTCTAATAATAAAGACCTCCAGGATCTTCTCAAATCCTTTGAAACAACTAAGGAACGAGTAAATCTGTGTTCACCTCACATTATTTGAAACGTGTCCAGACTCTATAAGGACTGCTACACTCTGGGACCATTCGTAGCAGCGAGTGCAGTAGTGGGGGAAGGATCTACCACTACATTCCCGTAACCTAATACACTTTTCTTCTCTTGGAACTATTGTATTTTTATGGTTGTTTGTGGAGATTGGATGACAGTTTTCCACAATCATTGATTTTAGTCAGGTGGTCAGTTTGTTCCTTGGGAGCGCCCGGAACAAGGGTATTGGAGGAGGTCCTGTCACATAGAGGTATTTACACCGGTTTGACAGCTCCTAGAGGTCTTCAGCCCCCTGGGTGGATCGCTGGATCTCGTAAGGAAAGCAGACATAATGAGGCAGGAATTCATTGAAGTCAGCTTCCTTATCAGGGACGAACCCTTAAGCTTGTTTATTAACTCTTAAGTAAATTCCAACAATGTTAGCTGTCTCTGACCCTCCACCAAAGGTGTCAATCAGCTATATATATATAATATAACTACCAGGTAAGTCAGATGTTTAAAAATGATATTTTCATAATAAAATAAATTTTTGAACATACAGTACTTACCTGGTAGTTATATATAATTCAGTTCCCACCCTCCTCCCCTCTAGAGACCTAAGGGCATGGAAGATCTGAGGAATGACTGGAATGGTTCCAGGTACCTAGGTAGAGGGCGCACTGGTGGTACACCTGGTTACCCAATCGGCGATTGCCGTGAGTTTTGAAATATAACTACCGGGTAAGTATGTTCAAAAATTTATTTTATTATGAAAATATCATATTACCAGGATCAACTACTGTAACTCTATCTACTACAATTTACCAAAAGTGCAACTTAAGAAATTACAAAACATAATAAACAGAGGAGCAAGACTGATAAAAGGTGTCCCACCTAGAGAAAGGATCACTCCTATACTAATCGGTTTACACTGGCTGCCGATTAAAGCGAGAATTGAATTTAAAATATCTACAATAACCCACCAAGTTATCAGAACCAGTCGTCCAAAATACTTGAGAGAATTGCTACATATTGCGCAGCCAACAAATCGTGTCGACACGAGAATAGTTACAGATGGCTTCAAACTGTTGGAACCTAGATTTATGTCCACTTTGGGCTCCATAGCCTTTAAATATGTGGCCCCGAGACTATATAATAAGCTCCCACGAAACATTCGAATGATTGAAAACATTAAGGGTTTCAAGAGGAAACTGAAGACTTTCTTATTTCATGAGTCTTTTGACAGTGACAATTTAACAGTAAATGAACAATACGTGCTCTGAAAAGATAAATACTCTGAACGAACAAGGTAAAACGACAGTGGAGGTCCTGTAGAGAGTGGGGTTCCCCTGCTGTATGGGACCGGAAAAGTAGCCATCAAAGTAAGTAAGGGATTCCTTCATGCCTCTTTCCAGCTCAGTAGAGCATGGCTCTTCAAAGCAAGACAACGAGGTAGTACGAAGGCTGTGCTCAGTCTTTCTCCCTTGCCATTGTGTCCGCTCTTCCAGCTTTATCAAGCCAGAATCTTCAGGTTCCGCGCTGAGAGTTTCTCACCTTTCGGGGAAAGACCCAATTGTTCCTGGCCCGCTCACGTACATAGGATCACACGTATCTTTAGCATTTTCTAAGGTTGGATTGCTCAAGACTACTCGTCAAGCTCCTGCCGGAGCATTGGTGAGTGCGCGTGCTTCGTCACAATTAACCCCGGCTCATAGACTAGTAGACACAAGTCCAGCGAGAAAGTCTTACGCAATGTCTCGTACACGTCCACCTGTTGAGATGCTCGGGCGAGCTTCTCTCGCTGATGAGGGCTTACTCGAACCTGAGCGTTTGCATGGAGAGTGACATGCAAACGCTACCTCCGTAGCGTGTGCTTCACCTGCTTTGGCAATTTATGATTGCTTTGCTTCAACAATGCATCAACGCTTTGCTTCAGCAGCGCAAGGTCACGATCAAGGTAATGCCATCATGCAATCACCTGTTAGCCCAGAAGGGAAAACGCACTCTCTTGTGATGGGACAACAGCCTGTGAACTCCAGTTAATGCAACAAATGTAGCTCTTAAGTATTTCTATCTTACTGACTGTTCTCCTTTTCTATTAATGTTTTGATTGATTTAATGTCAGTTAAAGTAATCAAAGTAACATTAATCTTCATGATAAGTTTGTGAATAAACGTGTTGTGTTTTTTTGTGAGTTTCTTTTTATATTAGTTTCCCATATTTTATTTAGTTGTTGTTGGAAATATTTAGTTTAAATATTAAAAGAACCTGTAACGAATTTAAGATCATAACAGCCAGCTCGTGAAAATGCCTAGAATAGCAACCACTATTCAGTGTCATAGCACTGCCCAGCTTGCGAAGTTCCCTTAAAAGGTAAAGTTGCCCTCCGCCTTTGACAGGCAGCACTTCCCACTTGCAGGTAGAATTGCCGACAATCAGTGACGAGTCTCGGAGGCCTTGACTCTTGTGGTGGTAATTATCGACTTCGTTTGACGGAGAACTTCTCTGGCAAAGATCGCAGAGCACTATAGGCTGCGATCCTCACTGCCAGCAAGCGCACTGCTCTTCCCAGCAAGACTCCCCTTTTTTATTCTCTTGTCATACACAATAGAGCACAAGCCCTATTGCTTCAACGATCGCTTTTTGAGTCTCCTAGTAAGTCTCCTCATCTAGGCGACACACTCTAGACTCTTTATCCAGAGCAAGAGCTAGCACTACCTCTCATATCTGCGGTAGTACACAGCATGTGCGCTACTTTGGTGCGCTCTCGATGGCAGCAGCACATAGAACTTCAACCCACGGTTTCTACGGGTCGTGCTACTTCGGTAGCGCTTACCACGACATGCAATCGAGGGAGTTTAGTGCACACTTCTTTCTTGGAACCTTTCCCAGCATTCGCCAGCGATAGGAGGGGCACAGCACATGTGTCAGCCTTGGTACTTAATACCTCACTCGCCACTTAAAATTTGTTGTTTTCACACAAGTTCTGTGGGGGAGGATTCCAGATGTAATTGAGCTTTGGATCTTTACACGGCTCAACATGTCATGCAGATGTTTAAATGATCCGCTCATGCGGATGCGCAAACTTCTTCATTGGCTCACTGGTTCTCGTCAGCGTTCACAAATGTTCATCTCTCATGAACGTTCATCGGACCACTACTACTACTGTACTACTACTAGTGGCTTCATTGGCTCACTGGTTCTCGTCAGCGTTCACAAATGTTCCTCTCTCATGAACGTTCATCGGACCACTACTACTACTGTACTACTACTAGTGGGCCAACGTGCCGTGTGCGTTAGGGACTAGGTCGCCTCCTCTACTCCCTGTCTCTAACCTTTTGGTCACTTGTTTTGATATATGGTTATCTTACAAGTTGACATCTTCTTTGATGACAAGATCTACTTTAGTTGAGAATACGCTCTCACCCATACACTTCCGGACCTCACCAGGCAGGTAAAACATAGTTTTACACTGTCGCTGCCACAATAAAAGTCTTCCAGTCACTTGCTCCTGCCGCTTTTCCCCTGTAATTTGGAATGGGGCTCGAGGGGAAATAAATCTTTTGGGATTATTTTCCCCTTCTCTTCATAAGTTAGAAAGCTTGTCTGATCACTTAACGGTTTCGGGTTCTGATTCCTTGTGATCTTCTCTTCGCTCCTGTATGCCTGCATAGGTCGGTCAACAGTCTTGTAAGACACTACCTCTCCAGGTTATTTCTTTTTCATCCCCAATTTTTTTAGGGGAGTGAATCAGCTTATGCTTACGTCTACGAACTATAGCAAACATAGATTCGAGAAAGTTTCTCCTCTTACACCCTGTCACTGTTGCCCCAGGCTCCCTCAAACTTGTGCAAGCGACTTCAACCCTCTCTCCTCGGGATTCTCCTCTAGGAAGGCTATATACGGCCAACCCACAGATTGACCTCGGTCTTGTTCGTCAGTGCCCTGACGACGATCCTCTCTTTCAACCTGAGTTCCCACAGCCAATGGTAGGAATACGAAGTCCGAAGCATCGGCCGGATGTTTTTCTTTTGGAGTAACACCTTTTTTGTTATGGAGTTAGGTTTACTCCATAGTGACTGAGATCCCCTCCTAATGAGTTCGTGGTATTCATCACTTCTTCAACCAAAAGGACTCCTTCAGTCTCTGTATCAAATCTTATTGATGGATTGCACAGGACCCCTTGACAAACTCCCACGGGAGTATTGGGGCTTTTCATGCACGGATTTCCGGCTTGTGAACAGTTGATCAAAGTTGAACACAGGATTTCTCCTGCAACTGATTACGTGAATCCCTCTGAGTGGCCGAGGTCAACTAGAGGGGCAGAGAATCTGCAGTTCGGCTACAAAGAGCTTGCACATCATCACATCCCATCCACTTGTTGAGGTGCGATGGCGAGTCTCTCTATAATATACGGAAATCTGAACACCCGCACGGGCATCCGGACTCAGTTGTTACGTCATCTTTGCATGACTACCTTTTTCATCAAAAAATCTCCGAGCTTCTACAGTCAACTTTTCTGTAGAAGTCTCCAGTTTTGACCTCTCCTGCTAGAACAAGTTGTTCAACAAACTCCGTTCAGTATGGTGACGGCAGACACGGTCAAACAAACAGTAAGACTACAGGACTTCATGTGCATGCTAGACCCTTAGGATGCATACTTCCAGATACCAGTACATTATTATTATTATCATTATTATTATTATTATTATTATTATTATTATTATTATTATTATTATTACAGTATTAATTGCTAATCTACAACCCTAGTTGGGGCTCCAACAGGGAAAATAACCCAGTGAGGAAAGGAAAGAAGGAAATAAACTACAAGAGAAGTTTAAGAACTATAACATTCAAATAAATCTTTCATATATAAGCAATACAAAACTTCAAAATAACAAGAGACATAAGATAAAATAGTGTGCCCAAGTCTACCCTTAAGCAAGTACATTCGTCATCAAGGAAATATATAAGGGTCATACAGGCAATACCAGTTCAACAGCACCTCAGGTTTTCACGAGAGTTTTTACCCTAGTGTCACCTTGTGTCTAAAGGATCGGCATCCTTCTCCTAAGACTCCAGGACAACTGGCTGATCTTAGCAGACTCGGTGGCTTCCCTTTTTCATCACTGAGACAAACTCCGAATTTTGCGACAATCTGAGGGTTTTGGTAAATCTCAAGAAGTAGTCCCTGCTTCTTTATTGGATATGGGTATTCATCGACACCAGCCTCCAGAAAGTCTTCCCTCAGATGACTGTATCCAGAGGCTCCCAGCCAGCAGTGGTTACACCAAATAGGTCACCGTTTGACTCTGGTTCGTCTAGTCTGCAACGGACTCCTTCTAATCCAGTTTCTTCAGTGGCAGCCAGAATCTAGGTGGTTTAGCACGAGGACTCTATGGATACTCTGGTGGGTGATAGACAAGATTCACCGCCTAGAGGTCAACCTCTTCGTCCCCGGAATTGATGCTCCTTTCAGATGTATCCAAAGAAGGGGGGTCAACCCACATGCTGCACCACACAGACTCCAGGCTCTGGTCAGAGTTTGAAAGGTACCGGTACATAATCTCCTAGAGATGAGGACAGCCTTCTTAGTCCTCCAATAGTTCCTGGCTGGTCACTCAGTGGTGTTGAAGAGTGACAACACCGCGGTAGTGTCTTACGTAGAACAAACAAAGCGTTACCTTTTCGCAGCACCTTTACCATCTAACAATGGAAATGCTGAGATGGGCAGAAGACAACTCGTTATCCATATCAGCTGGCTTCATTCCAGACAAAAGATATGTGCTTGCAGGCATCTGAGCAGAGCCACTCAGATAGTGGGTTCCGAGTGGTCTTTGAATCATTTAGTAGCCAATAAAGTACTGATTTTGTGGGGTTCCCCAACTGTGGACCCATGCTCCCACTTTACTGTTCACCAGTCCCAGATCTCCAGGCCTTCTGGCAGGATGCATTCCAGCAACGGTGGCACAACATCAATGTTTATGCCTTTCCCCCATTCTGCTTGTCGAGAAGGGTGCTCAACAAGGCAAGATCATTGGCAAACCTAGCAATGATCCTCATATCTTCGCTATGGCATCATGCAGTGGTTCCTGGACGTTCTTCAGCTGCTGACGGAAATCCCAAGAGAACTCCCTCCATGACACGACCTACTCAGACAACCCCACGTGAGCATTTTCCACAAAGCCGTAGGATCCTTACTTCTTCACGCCTGGAGACTATCCAGCATTCCCTCACACAAAGAGGCATTTGACAACAAATTGCGAATAGGATGTTCCTGATACATCCAGGAATCTTCAGCTGTCATTTATCAACTTGGTGGACTGCCTTCTGTGTTTGATGTTGTGGAAGGGGTATATCTCCTCTCGATGCCATTTTCTAGCAATAGCGGAGTTCCTTGGATACCTTCGAGAGGGAAAACTCATCTCAGTCTCGGCGGTGAAGGGCTACCCCTCTGCCTTGAGCCTCGCCTTTAGGCTGAAAGGAGTTAACATTTCCTCTTCGTTGGTAGTCTCTCCTCATACAGAGTTTTGAGCTTACCTGTCCTCAGTCGGAAGTCAGACCTCCTCTATGGAATGTGGTTTGTGTCCATCGGTCCCTGACCTTGAAGACGGTTTTCCCGCTCGCGTTGGCTTTGGTCAAGAGAGTCGGCGAACTCTATGGTCTTTCCTATGATGTCTCCCATTCAAGGTGATAGGGAGAGGTAATACTCAACTTTGTTGTTGGGTGTGTCTCCAGACCTATAAATCCAGTAGTAACAAATCCCAGTTGTTCCGTAACTGACATATAAACCACGCTATTTAATAGGGGTTATTACTTTTGGCGTAGCTGAAATGACAAGCCATTAGAATTTCAACGAGGGTTTATTACCCCACTGCTAGTTAGCGGGGGGTAGGGGAGGGTAGCTTGCTACCCCCCCCCACACCTGTGCTTGAGCTTTCTTTGCTCTCGGCTCGGGTGGTAGTCGGACGTGTCCGCTCTCACCCTCGCCTTTCTCTGACAGCCATTAATTTCTTTTTGCTTTTTCTCCTACAGGTTTGAGTGTGAGTTGGCCTCTGCAGATATGCGCACCTGTCCTGGTTTACCCGATCGCCCTTTGTCCTTACTGTTAGGGCCAACGGTGTGATAGTGGTAACAAGTGTGGTGAGTGTAGGGAGTGGTCTACCTCCCGGTGGGAGAGGTTTTCTCGTCGATGTAAGAAGAAGTCCAGGCGGGATATTTCTCCTTCAAAGTTTTCTTTGAAAGGAGAAAGTCCCAAGGACTCTTCTTCCGTTGCCCAAACCTCCTCCGAAGCTCCCACTCGATCGGTTTCTTTTGAGAGACCATCGAGTGGTAGCGTAGACCGTGGTTCTGTTTCCCGAACTCGGGGTTCGAGAGATGGCGTTGCCTCCCCTAGCAAGGCAGCTCCACCTCTTCCCCCGGGGGAGGATTTAAATGTTGATTTAAATGTAACCAATTTATTCCAGCTTTGGTCTTCCTTGGGGCTCGAGGGTTCGCCCTCCAAGGAATCTCTGATTAACATCATCCGATTGGGTGCCGCTGTCAAGCAATCGCCGACTTTGGCAGAGGTTGATCCTCTGTCTATTGTCAACGTTGTGGTGTCAGAGGTATCCAATGCGGTATCTCCTAATACTTCTGCCTCTTCTCACCCTGCAGTAGCTGAAGGCTTAGTTTCTCCTGTTCCTGCTCAACCTACGAGGGAGAAACTAAGTCCAAAAGTCTCTCCTGCCGGTGATTCTTCCCCTCGGGGGAGTTCACTCACAGAGACTCCTCTTCGAAGGACTGCTGAAGGTCAGCTTGCTGATCCAACGGCCCCCAGAGGGCATATACGTCGCAAGGCTTCCCTTCCTCTTCGCCGGAGAGGCCTTCCTTTACCTCATAAGTCGGTGAGGAGGCGCCTCTTCGGTTCATCATCTTCGTTGCAGTCCGCCGCAGAGGAGCCTCGTCATCGATCACCGACTGTTCCTGCTACGACCCTGGACCTCTCTGCGGATCGTTTGTGATCCCCTTCGGTGAAAGGTCGTCCTTACAAAGGTCACGTCGACCTTCCACCCGTCAGACCTGCTGACCTGCCGTCGCCGTTCCTGGCAGCTGATGCGCTTTATGCGCCCACTAAACCTAGCACCGGTCCCTTCGTGGCAACAAGGGCGTATGCACCATCACGCGCACACGTCCCTTACGCGCCATGCGCGCCAACGATCTCCTGACCTCATTGAGGTTCCTGAGATAGCGCGCCAGCGCTCACCTGCTGCTGTTCCTGAGATAGCGCGCCAGCACTCACCTGCGCGCCTTCAACCTACTGCGCGCCATGCGCGCCACCGCTCTCCAACGCGTCAGCGCTCACCAATGCGCCAGCGCTCTCCTGCGCGCTAGTGCTCTCCAACGCGCTAATGATCTCCTGCGCGCCCACGACCTTCGGATGTGGGTGCGGTAGGGAAGTCTAAGACTTCTACTCGTCAGCGCTCGCCAACGTGCCGCCTAGCTTTCTCCTGCGCGCCATCCCTCGTCAGCGTGCAATCGTGCGCGTTCACCTACACGTGCCCACAAGGATGCGCGCCCACACCCATCCCCTACAGCAGATACACACAGCCAGCCTGACGTGCGCCCACAAGAGGAGCGTCAACGAACACAGGTTCCGGCTGCGCACTCGCGCGCAAGGGATATCTCTCCTGCGCGCGCCCAACAACATATTCTGGGGCGCACGATCACTCGCCCGCACGCCCACGGGCCCTTCCCCCCCTCTGAAGAAAAAAAGAGGAGTTTCGGAGGCGGTGACTTCTCTGAGGACTAAGCTACGTCCTCGTAAGCCTTCGAGGCAGCCCCCCCCCCCCAGACTTTTTCTCCCTCCCTTTCGGACGAAGATTACCTGTCCACGGGGGAGTCTCGTGAGGTAAGACATTCCCCCATCGCACTCAGAAGGTCCCTAGCACCGAGATAAGCAGGCTCAGACATTCTTCCATGGAGGAAACGAATCTGTTTGAGCCTAAAGATGTGGAACATGCTGCTGAGAGGTGGAGGAAGTCCCACCAAGACTCCCTCCTACGTAGGGCTTTGACATCCAAGCTCTATAAGCCTCCAGCACCTCAGCAGCCCCGTCCTACCAAGACCACGAAACCGACAACGACAGCGAAGACAGTGGTGTCTAAGCCCTTTCCTGTCAAGGACAGGAAAGGCAAGAAGTCCTCCAGGGGAGGGAAAAATCCTAGAGGGAGCAGCCGAGGCCGCAAACGCTAGGACTGGCAGTCCCCCTGTATGGCCACCAGTGGGGGGATGCCTACAAAGTTGCGCAGACAGGTGGCAGCAACTCGGGGCCGATTCCTGGACGATTTCCTTAATCAGTCAGAGATATCGAGTCCCGTTCACAACATCTCTACCTCCCCTGACGATGAATCCAGTGTCATTGAGCTCCCTTGCAAGGGGGCAGGCCCTTTGGGCAGAAGTCCAGACCATGTTGAAGAAGGATGCTCTCCAAGAGGCCCTCGACGGGTCCCCAGGCTTCTTCAGTAGACTCTTTCTTGTAAAGAAGGCGTCTGAAGGCTGGAGACCAGTCATCGACCACTCGGCTCTGAACAAGTTTGTCAAGCAAACTCCGTTCAGCATGGAGACCGCAGACACGGTCAGACTTGCAGTGAGACCGCAAGACTTCATGTGTACACCGGATCTGAAGGACGCGGACTTCCAGATCCCAGTCCATCCGTCTTCAAGGTAGTACTTAAGATTCAGCCTAGACAACAAGGAGTACCAGTTCAAGGTGCTGTGTTTCGGTCTCTCCACAGCACCACAGGTTTTCATCAAAGCGTTCACCCTAATGTCGTCGTGGGCACACAGGATCGGCATCCGTCTCCTCCGTTATCTGGACGACTGGCTGATCCTAGCAGACTCGGAGTCATCCCTTCTTCAGCACCGAGACAAACTTCTGGGACTTTGCCAGCATCTGGGGATCATGGTAAATCTCGAGAAGTCCTCTCTGCTACCCACCCAAAGACTGGTATACCTAGGCATGATTATAGACACCAATCTCCACAAAGCCTTCCCATCAGACGACAGGATAGCAAGGCTGAGGAAGGTCGCCAGCCCTTTTCTCAGACGAGAAGAGCTTCCAGCCTAATCGTGGTTATGTCTCCTCGGTCACCTCTCATCTTTGGCTCGTCTAGTTCCCAACGGTCGCCTCAGGATGAGATCCCTCCAGTGGCGACTCAAGTCCCGGTGGAATCAAGGTCACGATTCCCCGGACGTCATGATCCCTATAGGACCTGCGGAACGGATGGACTTCCAGTGGTGGGTGACAGACGAGAACCTACGAAAAGGAGTGGATCTTCTTGTCCTCCCACCGGATTTGATGCTGTTTTCGGACGCCTCAAAGAAAGGGTGGGGGGCCCACGTTCTGCACCACAGGACCTCAGGCCTGTGGTCAGAATCAGAAAAGTGCCTCCACATAAATCTTTTAGAGATGAAGGCCATTTTCTTGGCCCTTCAACAGTTCCAACAATACCTGGCGGGTCACTCTGTGGTGGTGATGAGCAACAACAACACAGTAGTAGCTTACATAAACAAGCAAGGAGATACCTTTTCGAAGCACCTATCCCATCTTGCAGTAGAGATACTGAGATGGACCGAAGTCCACTCGATTCCACTATCGGCACGTTTCATTCCAGGCAAGAGGAATGTGCTTGCTGACAATCTGAGCAGAGGGTCTCAGATAGTGAGTACCGAGTGGTCTTTGGATCATCTAGTAGCCAACAAAGTCCTGACTTTGTGGGGTTCCCCGACTGTGGATCTGTTCGCGACAGCGTTGAATTTCAAGCTCTCGCTATACTGCTCCCCAGTCCCAGATCCCAAGGCACTCTGGCAAGATGCCTTCCAACAACGGTGGGACAACATCGATGTCTACGCCTTTCCCCCGTTCTGTGTGATGAGGAGTGTGCTCAACAAGACCAAAATATCGGTCAATCTTTCAATGACCCTGATAGCTCCGCTATGGCATCACGCGGAATGGTTTCAGGACCTTCTGCAACTCCTAACGGAACTTCCGAGAGAACTCCCTCCACGACACGATCTACTCAGACTACCACATGCCAACATCTTCCACAAAGCCATAGCTTCGCTACGACTTCATGCCTGGAGACTATCCAGCATCTCCTAGCTGAGAGAGGATTTTCGCAACAAGTTGCGATTAGGATGTCTGGACATCTGCGGATGTCATCAGCAGCTGTCTACCAGGCAAAGTGGAAAGTCTTCTGTGGTTGTTGGTGTCGTGGAAGGGGTATCTCTCCACTCGATGCCACTATTCCAACAATAGCGGAGTTCCTCGTGTATTTGCGGGAAGAAATGCGCCTTTCAGTCTCGGCGGTGAAAGGCTATCGCTCAGCCTTAAGTCTAGCCTTAAGGCTCAAAGGAATAGACATTTCTTCCTCACTGGAACTTTCCCTACTCATACGAAGTTATGAACTTACCTGCCCTCAGTCGGAAGTGAGACCTCCTCCATTGAACGTGGTTCGAGTTCTCAGGTCTCTTAAGAGACCTCCCTATGAACCATTACGCCAGGCTTCAGGTCGCCAGCTAACTTGGAAGACGGTGTTCCTACTAGCTTTGGCTTCGGCCAAGCGAGTCAGTGAACTTCATGGTCTCTCGTATGACATCGCCCATTCAAGGGGATGGGGGGAGGTAACGTTCAAATTCGTCCCTGAGTTTATTGCTAAGACTCAGAATCCGGGAGTACCGGACCCTCGGTTCGACTCCTTCCAGATTTCGAGTCTCTGTTCTGTAACAGATGACCCAGACCATCTCCTACTGTGCCCAGTAAGGAGCTTGAGGCTATACTGTATCTCAAAAGAACGGCTACAGTCCGTCCTCAGGTGCAAGTGCTGTTTGTTAGCACTGGGAGGACTAAGAGGAGGGTCACCAAGAACACCATCTCTGCATGGATTCATAGGGTGATTCATCTGGCCCTGAATCCAGACCCTCCTCCGTCACGTCTCCCTAGAGCGCATGATGTCAGGGGCGTAGCTACGTCCCTGGCCTTCAAAAAGAATTTCTCATTGACGCAGGTTCTTCAGGCTGGGGTGTGGAAGCGTCAGAGGACCTTCGCAGCCCACTACCTGCAAGACGTGACCCACAGGAGGCTCGATACGTTCTCTATCGGCCCTGTGGTGGCTGCACAATAGCTGGTGTAAAACCTCAGGCTCCTTACTGGACAAGTAGCAGAAGGTTGAGGGCATTGTTACCCGGTCTTAGTCTGCATGAATGAAAAGGTTTGTCTGGCCCTTATTCTTTTCTTCAGCTTTCCCTCTCTTGGGGAAGGCAGCATCCTGGGTTCTCTGCACAGCTGACCTCAAATCACTGCAGGTAAACCATGCTTCCTTGTGTTCCTAGTATTAAGCTAATACTGTCACCTCCCCATACCCTGACGAGGTGGTATTGGGAGAGTCCTAGTCTAAAGTTTCCATCTAGAGAACTACAGGTCAACTTCCTAGGATGAGTCACACTTTTTCATACCTTCACACAGCTTGCGTAGGCCGCAGCCCTTGCGTAGCAAGGTTCTAGCGAGGTGCAGGGACTCCTTAATGTTGATGGCTAACACACTCAAATAACGAGACCCCTGGGAAAAGCCAAAAGCCAGTACTGGCTGGGATGTCCACCCTCCCTAATGGGTGAGTCACCCCTATTAAATAGCGTGGTTTGTATGTCAGTCACAGAACAAATGACAAATTCGTAGATAATTTGTATTTTTCCTAACTATACAAACCTTAGCTATTTAATCAAACTTGCCCGTCAGCCCTATCCCCCTTGAAGTCCTACAGCCAAGCAAAGTGAGCTCAAGCACAGGTGTGTGTGTGTTTGGGGGTGGGGGGGTGGGGGTAGCAAGCTACCTTCCCCTACCCCCTGCTAACTAGCGATGGGGTAGTAAACCCTTGTTAAAATTCTAATGGCTAGTCATTTCAGCTACGCTGAAAGTAATAACCCTTATTAAATAGCTAAGGTTTGTATAGTTAGAAAAAATACAAATTATCTACGAATTTGTCAAGTTCGAACCCTTCAGGCTTGGGAGTCTTTTTAGCGTAACCAATGATCCAGATCAACCGCTACTTTGCCCAGGAAGGAACTTGAGGTGCTACCTCAAGAGAACTACAGGAGCTCGCCCCCGAGTGGCAGCACTCTTCGTCAGCTTGAGGAAGGTCAAGACACGTATCACCAAGAACATGTTCTCTGTTCGGATTTGAAAGGTCATAGACTAGGAATTGAATCCTTATCCTTCTCATCATCCGAGGAAACCTAGAGCTCTTGATGTTAGGGGCATAAGTACTTCCTTAGCCTTTAAGAAGAACTACTCTGTGACCCAAGTCCTACAAGCAGGTGTGTGAAAGCGTCAAACGACCTTCACCACCCACTTCCTGCAAGGCGTGACCCAGAGGAACATGGAGATGTTCTCCATTGGCCCTGTGGTAGCTACACAACAAATGGTTTAAACACCTCAGGCTCCTTGATGGACAGGGAGCAAATGGTGCAGGGCAGAGTTTACCCCTAATTAAGTCTGGGATGAATAATATGAATGACTGGCTCTTTCTCTCATCTTCCCCTCTTTTGGGGAACAGCACCTACGGTACTCTGCAAGCTGGCCTCCGCTGTCTGCAAGTAAAACCATTTTCCTTGTGAAACCTGGTATAAAATATGTACTGGTATAATCATTGCGTAATGCCTATGGTTGATTCAAAGATTCCTACGTTTCTGAGAATTCTTACTTAGACTAGTCAAACTGCTAGTATCACACAATCACACAGATTGCTCAGGCCGCTAACTGTGCATTGCACGGAATTTAGCGAGATGTCAGGGTTTCTCCATGTTACGTGCGGAGCATGTACGGGAAAACCCTGTGTCAAAAAACAAGCCAGTTGGTTCGGACTTCCACCCGTCTAGATGGCGAGTATGATTTGTATTCTGGTGTCAGAACAGATGACAAATTTGGATGTAATTTGTATTTTTTTAACCCTATAAATCTGTAGCTCTTTATACACAATGTCCCGCCATCACCTATACCCCGGTAAGTCCTTCCTGCAAGTAAAAGTGATGATGGAACATAGGTGTGTGCGTGAGCAGGGTAGTCGGTACTAACCCCCTACCCCTCGCCATCTAGCATTGGGGTAGTTACACCTCACTAAAAGTCTTATGGATAGTTTCAGCCTTGCCAAAAATTTATTCCCTATTAAAGAACTCCAGGTTTGTATGGTTAGGAAAAATACAAATTACTTCCAAAGTTGTCATTTCTTTACAAACTGTTAATTATCACATAGTACCTTAACTACAGTACAGTCTTCTGGAAAAGTTTTGCTAATTGAATGTTGATAATTGCTTTTCGAGGTCTCTAATTACTATTAGTCATCCCTTTATTGATAATAAACTTACTCTGTTGCTTGTAATAACTTGCAAGCAAACTGTTTATAGTTAGCCAATTGAAGTCCTTATTATTGACAAAAATAGTCAAATTCTGTAAATGTGTCAATAACATTTGTTTGGAAATAACTCATTGTAACTTTGCCATATCTTAACCGGATGTAATATTTATTCTGGCACTATATGCAAACCTACTGCTCTTTACAGTTGAGATATATTTCGGCGACATTGAAACTAGCTGTAAGACTTTTAAGCAAGGTGTAACTACCCACGCTAGTTAGCGGAGGGGGAGAAGAGAAGTAGAGCGGCAACCCCGTTCACACCTGCACTAGTAACGGTACGTCACTTTTTATTTCTTCTTGATAGAGAACAATCGTTTTGTCTTTCTCTCCCGCAAAACCTTTACTCGGTTACACGAATAAACGAATAAAGCTACTGGCCTAAAAACTTCAACACTTTCCCTCATTCTTTTCAGTGTGTGTGCCCGGGTGGATTGACTTTGTGGGTTTGTCTTGGCATGGAAGGGAGCCATTGCGGCACCTTCATATCAACCATGGAGACCGATCCTCATGGTCTTTGTCCTGCGTGCAGGTGTCACTCTTGTGAGCAGACGTCTTCTTGTAATGAGTGTAGGGAGTGGTTGCTGTCTCAGTGGCAGTGGTATGGTAGGCGACAGAAGAAGAAGGCAAAGAGGGATTCTTCCTCTTTGAATTCATCTTTGAGAGGGAAGAAACCTCGCCGTCTGACTCCGTCAGCTTGTGCCCTCTACTCTGACTCTGCTCGATCGGTCTCCCCTGGGGATTGATTAGGTATGAGGGTGGCCGTTTGACCACAGGACAACCTAGCAGTCCTTACCTCTATGTTGCTTCCCTTAGAGAAGCAGTGCCGACTTTGGCTGTTAGCTAATCTCTCTCCGACAGCGTCAGCTCTGGCCTTCCTTTGGGGCTTGCAGGTTCCCCGTACAAGGAAAGGCTGCTTGAGGTCCTTCAGTTGGGGACACTGGGAGCGCATAGCTGAATTCCCAGGTGTTGATTTCGATCCTCCTCTCTAGACTCTGTAGGTCTTGTACCAAAAGGGGTCTATCATGTCTCTGACCATTCTGACCTCAGTTGCTGCTCTCCCATCCTACGTTCGTTTTGCTTCAGTGGATGAACATGAGCAGATGCAGACAAGTACCCCTCAAAGTTGCTTGTTGGAGAAACCCTCCAGGGTGAACCCTTCTGTCTGGGCTTGCTCAGCGCACCGAAGGAGAGTAGACTGCAATGTGCAGAGGTCTGCTCTAGGTGTTGTGCAGCCCCCTGACCATGGAAGGGCCACCCTTCGCCAGCTGCAGTCGGGCAGCCTCCCTCTTGCGGGAGGGCTCCCTTCTACAGCCCCTGGTGTCAGACAATCTTCTTGTTCGCGGGAAAGAAGCCCTTCGTCTGAGTGGTCACCCCCTGGGTTACCACAAGCGGATGTTAGATTCTTTTATGCCTTGTTCTAGCTCTTCAGAGCATAGATTTTCGGAGCTAAATGATGATGGGGTTAGGCGGTTGCTCCCAGCTTACGCTCGTCACTGTCGTGTCCATAGGACACAGCACGCTTTGTGAGGCTAAGTGTTTTGAAACTTGTGCCTAAGGTTTCGACCTTTTATGAAGGAGAACCTACTGCTCTGCCTGTGCAGTAGCGCATAACATAGCCCAGCCTTTTCCCATAGGGGAAAGAAAAGCTGCTCACCTATCTCTTTCGGGAAAAAAGATGAATAGGAGTCATTTTCCAAAGTGCGGTAGTTCATTGAGACACTGATCCTAGTCTTGTGGAAGAATCTTGTATGGTGCCCAACCACCTAGCTCCTTTACCTGTTGAGGTCTGCTTGCTCCCTGAACTTTGTGTCGTGCTCACGGTAACGATTTTGCCGTTCCTTTCCTGCCAGCACAACAAGTTCTGACTTTGTACGTATCTCAAGTGAGTGCTACCTTGGTAGCTCGCTAGGTGCAGGTGGCGAGGTAGCAGATAGAGATAGATTCTACCTTATCTGTATGGGCTGTCACAGGTGCATTCACTGGCGCTTACCTTGTCATCAAGAGGGCCAGTGATAGAGTGCAAGTGTGCATGATCATCAAGCTGACAGCACTCACTTTCCGAGGGAAGTGGAGCAAGGAGAAGGGCACGTTGTTTTGTCCGTTTATGCTTTGCCTTTCCTAGACACTCCACATAAGCCTAGAAAATTCTCTTTTGGTGTTCCTTCGAGTGGAGTCGTCTTCTCGAGGGATGCACCCTGGTTCGCTGACCTGGTCCAGCCAGTGCAGCAGGCAGTCTTAGGACTTATCTATGACCCTCCAGTAATATCTCCTGCGATTTCTCTGTGCAATTCATTGGAGACTCCGAATTCCTCAAGGAGGAGTCATTCTCTGGCTGACCTCAGGCTTAGCAGTTCTGCTAGTTATGTTCCTCCTCTGGCAGTGCCTCTCCTTCCGTCACCTCAACAATCCTCCAGGTAACAGAAGTATCTGAGCACTAAGGCCTCCAACACCGGTCGGGACCCGGAGTGAGAAAGGCTGGGCATTACTCCCAGCAAACCACACAAGAGGAAACAGGGTCATCAGGCAGCCACTTCTCCTCTGGGGTATTTTATCCACCCCAGGGCCAGCAGAGGTTCGAGGTCAACTCTTTCTGGTGGTTGGAGACTGGTCATAGACCTCTCAGCCTTGAATGAGATTGTCCAATAAACCTTATTCTAGACGGAGATCAAACTGGAAGACTTCATGATAACGCTGAATCTCAAAGACGCGTACTTCCAGATCCCCATTCATCCATCGTCAATGAAGTACCTAAGATTCACCCTAACCTGAAAGATATACCAGTTGAAGGTGCTATGCTTCAGCCTGTCCACAGCACCTCAGGTGCTCACACGAATGTTTTCTTTAGTGTCCTTGAGGGCTCCCATGAACGGCATTTATCTCCTTCAATATTTAGACCATTGGCTGATTCCTGCAGACTTGAGGGAGACCCTTCTCCTCCATCGGGACAGACTCCTCGTACTTCTCCAAGATCTGGGGATCTTGGTAAATTTTGAGAAGTTGTCCCTGGAACCTTTGCTGGAACTGGTATATCCGTCCATAGAGACAATACAGAGGTTGAAACTGGCAACTCGCCCATTTCTGTCACAGGCTACTCTGCCAGCACATTAGTGGGAAAGGCTGCTGGGGCACCTGACCTTGGAGAAACTGGTACCCAACGGTCTCCTGCGAATACGTTCTCTGCAGTGGTCTCAGCATATAGCCCCTCCAATAGGGTCAGATCAAAAGAGAGGCCTGAGTTGGTGGGTATCAGACACCAACCTGCTCAGGGGAGTAGACCTCTCTTCTCCCCCGGAATTGATGCTCTTCACAGATGTATCAAAAGAAGGGCTGGGTGCCAGAAAATAATAAATTAAGGCAAATTAAACCGAAGGTTGCTCCTTGGGATTCCTCAACACAAAAGAACAAAAGAACAGAAGTAATTTTAACCAGATTACGAATTGGGCACTCGAGATTGACCCATGAATTTTTAATGAGTACTGTACACCTCATGGCACTGTTCCAATGTGCAGTGAGTGTGATACTTTTTTACCTATTAAACATATATTTTCGGTTTGTAAAGTTTTTCAGCGAGAGAGAGAGAGAGAGAGAGAGAGAGAGAGAGAGAGAGAGAGAGAGAGAGAGAGAGAGAGAGAGAGAGAGAGAGAGAGAGAGAGAGAGAGAGAGAGAGAGATATGTTTTGGTCAGAAAACGTTTTCTGACATTTTAACTGAATCAAGTAATTTTTCTGTTGCTAGAATTTTAACTTTTTTAAGGAATTCACATATTATTGATAGAATCTAAATTTTTACCTAAGATTTTTTACTAATTCTTTTTAAATTACATAGTTTTCAATATTAATCTTACCCGATAATCATGTAGCTGTCAACTCCGTTGCCCGACAGAATTCTACGGACGGGATACGCCAGCGATCGCTATACAAGAGGGGGGTGTACTCACCAGCGCCACCTGTGGCCAGGTACTGCAGTACTTCTTGTTGACACCACCTCAATTTTTCCTCTGTCGTGCTTCCGGCAAGACCTACATGGATACGCTTATAATTTTGGAGTCTTTGTTCACGGTTTTGGTGAAGTATTGCTCTGAGATTTCAGCTTTCGCTATACAGGAAGCTTTTCCCTTAGCTTAGATAGCTTTTGGATTAATTTTGATTAATGGTATAACGATCTTTGCTTTAATTTGGAAACCCCCTTTGACTGTTCTCTGATTCAAGATGTCCGACCATTCACAAGCTCCTACCCAAAGACGATGTAGAGTTAGCACTTGTGTTAGGCGTCTTCCGAAGGCCTCGGTTGATCCTCACACCGTTTGTTCCGACTGTAGGGGAAAATCCTGCCAGTTGGAAAATCCTGCCAGTTGGAAAATCGATGTGAGGAATGTGCCGGTCTTTCGGAATTTGATTTTATTCAATTCCTTAAATATACGACTAAGTTAGAGAGGGAGAGAGTTAGGAGGAGTTCTGCTCGCTCTTTGCTTTATTCATCCCCCCATGATCCTCATCCTTTTCCTCCCCCTGTAGTGACTACCCCCGAACCTATTATTAGTGCTCAGCCTGATATGTCGGATGTTTTACGTGCCATTCAGGCTTTAGGTGATAAGGTGGAGTCGGTAGTGAGTGACCACAAGTTCCTCGTGGCAGACGTCAAGGAACTTAAAGTGAAAAGTGCAGTGGGAAGTGGTAGTGCCAGTGCTGTGCCTAGTGTCAGTGTCAGTGTTGCGCGTGAGGATACTTCTGTGCGTGCCAGTCGTCCTCCCAGTCCGGGACCTCTTGCAAGCTCCCAAGCCCAGGGGAGAAGCAATGTCGAAGGGCAAAAGGGTTCGGCAGGCCTTGATCGGCGCACAGTAGTATCCTCAGTGGTTGCGGGCGTATCTTATAGAGATCGTCACTTCCACTCTCAGACGATTGAGCCCTTAATTTCCTCGTCTGCAGAAGATTTTTCTGGAAGAAAACGCTGGACTCAGGTCTCAAGACCTCTTAAGCGTAAAGTCCAGACCGCGCGAGTCCAACAGCCCAGGTGTAGCCACTGGGCTAGCTCGGACTCGCCGCAGTCATCAGATGACTGCACGCCTCCTTAGAGAGGTAAGGCGATGCCTCAACAGACCTCAACTTCTGTTAAAGCTATGCCTCAACAGACCTCAACTTCTGTTGATCCTAAGATGGCTATGCTGCAGACTATGCAGTCGCAGCTTGCGGTGTTGATGCGGGAGTTTCAGGCAGAGAAGGTTAATACACCTCCTCCTGCGAGCGCTCCTCCTCCTCTGCGCAGTCCAACCTGCC
This sequence comes from Palaemon carinicauda, assembly GCF_036898095.1. NCBI lineage: Eukaryota > Metazoa > Arthropoda > Malacostraca > Decapoda > Palaemonidae > Palaemon > Palaemon carinicauda. The sequence goes on from NC_090756.1 coordinate 76,589,325, forward strand.
AGACGTATGATGTTGAGGTTCCTCAAGCTACCTCCATGCGTGAGCTGCCGCATTGGGAGTTGCCAGATACCAGCGCTGTGCAGCAACCCCCACTTTCCTTGAGGCAGGAGCCTCTTGCCACGCGGCAACCTCCTCAATGGGGGCAGGAGCCTTATGCTTTACAACCTCCTCTACCCTTGAGGCAGGAGTCTCTTGCATTACAACCATCCTCGAGGCAGCAACCTCTTGAGGTACGACAACCTCTACCATCCTTGAGGCAGCCACCTCAACTCTCGCGGCAGCCACCTCCACTTTCCTCGAGGCGAGAACCTCAACTCTTGAGGCAAGCACCTCAAGAACCTCAACTCGTGAGACAAGAGCCTTTCTCTGCGCAGCCACCTCAACCCTTGAGGCAAGCACAACTCTTGAGGCAGGAACCTCATGCTATGAGTCAGCCACCTCAACGCATGCAGCAACCACTTTCGCCTCAGCTTGAGCCTCTTCCCATTCAACTTGAACCGCAGTCTATGCAGCATGAGCCTCATGCTTTACAACAGTCGCCTCTCACCACGCTTGCTCCTCAGACCTCCGCAGAACCTCCTTTATCCCAGCCTCATGACTTTGTCATTACCAGCCCTCATCCTCTTCAGCAGAGACTTGAGGATGAATTCGCAAGTGCGCATGCACCCGCTCTTCAGGATTCAGCCATTCAGCATACCGCTTTAACTTTACCTCTCGCTTCTCAACCCTCAGGTGATGAGGTTTCTGAGGATGAAGCTGCTCACCTGGATGATCCTTCATCTGATGTGGAGGAACCCAAGTCATTGCCACCCTCCATTGACTTTCGCAAGGTCCTTGCTCTGTTCAGAGAGTTATACCCGGATCACTTTGTTTCTGCTACCCCTCGCTCTCCTCCATCCGAGTTCTCTCTAGGCATGCAACCTGTTAAGTCTGCCTACACTAAGCTCGTCTTCACTAGATCATCAAAGAGAGCTTTGAGAATGTTAGGGGATTGGTTGCAGTCCAAGCAGCAACTGGGAAAGATGTCTTTTATGTTTCCACCTCCTAAGCTGACTTCTAAGGCGGGCGTCTGGTATGCCACAGGAGAGGAACCAGGCTTGGGGGTCCCTGCCTCTGCCCAGGCTGACTTCTCAAGTTTGGTTGACTCTCCACGAAGGTCGGCTATGAGACGCTCTAAGGTCTGCTGGACCTTTTCTGACCTGGACCACTTCTTAAAGGGAGTCTTTCGCGCCTTTGAAATTTTTAATTTCCTCGACTGGTGCCTGGGGGCCTTGAGCAAGAAGACTGCCCCTTCTGACAAAGACTCGGCCATGCTGATCATGTCCTGTATGGACAAAGCAATTCGCGATGGTTCCGGCGAACTTGCCTCTATGTTTGTATCGGGAGTCCTCAAGAAAAGGGAACAACTTTGCTCCTTCCTCTCCACTGGTATCACCTCTTGCCAAAGGTCACAGTTACTTTTTGCTCCGCTTTCTAAGTTCCTATTTCCTGAGGATCTTATCAAGGAATTGTCTGCGGCTCTTATTCAGAAGGACACGCATGACCTCGTGGCCTCTTCAGCACGGAAGGCTAAGGTTGCACCTTCAGTTCCTAGAACTTACCGCACCCCAGTGGCTGATACTCCTGCTACCAGATTTATTCCGCCCTTTCGTGGCAGAGCCCCCAGCCGAGGAGGTACCCGCCCAGACGGTCACAGGGGCAGGTCCAAGAAAGGTACCAAGTCTTCAAAAAGCAAACATTGACTCTCCTCCTCTCCAGACAGCTGTAGGAGCCAGACTCAAGATCTTCTGGCAAGCTTGGGAAAGAAGAGGTGCAGACGCCCAGTCTGTCAAGTGGCTAAGGGAGGGTTACAGGATACCATTCTGCCGCAATCCCCCTCTGACCACTTCTCCCATCAACCTCTCTCCCAACTACAAGGAAAAGGACAAGAGGCTAGCGTTACATCAAGAGGTGTCGCTCCTGTTACAGAAGGAGGCAGTGGTGATAGTCCGGGATCATCAATCCCCGGGCTTCTACAACCGTCTCTTCCTGGTGGCCAAGAAGACAGGAGGTTGGAGACCGGTGCTGGACGTCAGTGCGCTCAATGCTTATGTCACCAAGCAGACGTTCACTATGGAGACGACGAAGTCGGTCCTAGCAGCGGTCAGGCAGGAGGACTGGATGGTCTCGTTGGATCTGAAAGACGCCTACTTTCACGTCCCCATTCATCCAGACTCCCAACCTTTTCTGAGATTCGTTTTTGGAAAGGTTGTGTACCAATTCCAAGCCCTGTGTTTTGGCCTAAGCACGGCACCTATGGTGTTTACGCGACTGATGAGGAATATTGCGAAATTCCTCCACTTGGCGGACATCAGAGCCTCCCTTTATTTAGACGACTGGCTGTTAAGAGCCCCCACAAGTCGTCGCTGTTTGGAGAGTCTCAGTTGGACTTTGGACTTGACCAAGGAACTGGGTCTTTTGGTCAACTTAGAGAAGTCCCAGCTTATTCCTTCCCAAACCATCGTTTACCTGGGAATGGAGATTCGGAGTCAAGCTTTTCGGGCTTTTCCGTCGGCCCCAAGAATCAACCAAGCCCTAGAGTGCATACTGAGCATGCTGAAGAGGAACAGATGCTCGGTGAGACAGTGGATGAGTCTAACAGGGACCCTGTCATCGTTAGCCCTGTTCACCGAGTTAGGGAGACTCCACCTCCGCCCCCTTCAATACCATCTACCAGCTCACTGGGACAAGAATATGACGCTCGAAGCGGTCTCTATTCCTGTTACCAAAGAGATGAAGACTACTCTCATGTGGTGGAAGAGCAACATCCTTCTCAAGGAGGGTCTCTCGTTAGCTGTTCAGACCCCCAATCTTCATCTCTATTCGGACGCATCAGACTCGGGCTGGGGCGCGACCTTGGACGGACAGGAATGCTCGGGAACATGGAACAAGGAACAGGAAATGCTTCACATCAATTGCAAGGAGTTGTTGGCAGTACATCTGGCCTTAATGAACTTCAAGTCCCTCCTGCTAAACAAGGTGGTGGAGGTGAACTCCGACAACACCACAGCCTTGGCGTACATCTCCAAGCAGGGAGGGACTCATTCGAGGAAGCTGTACGAGATAGCAAGGGACCTCCTCATTTGGTCAAGAAGTCGAAACCTCACGCTGGTAACGAGATTCATTCAGGGCAATATGAATGTCTCGGCAGATCGCCTCAGCAGGAAGGGTCAAGTCATCCCCACAGAATGGACCCTTCACAAGAACGTGTGCAACAGACTTTGGACCTTGTGGGGTCAGCCAACGATAGATCTGTTCGCCACCTCCATGACCAAGAGGCTCCCATTGTACTGTTCCCCAATCCCAGACCCGGCAGCAGTTCACGTGGATGCTTTTCTGCTGGATTGGTCCCATCTCGATCTATATGCATTCCCGCCGTTCAAGATCATCAACAGAGTTATTCAGAAGTTCGTCTCTCACGAAGGGACACGGCTGACGTTGGTTGCTCCCCTCTGGCCTGCAAGAGAATGGTTCACAGAGGTACTGCAATGGCTGGTCGACGTTCCCAGGACTCTCCCTCTAAGAGTGGACCTTCTACGTCAACCTCACGTAAAGAAGGTACACCCAAGCCTCCACGCTCTTCGTCTGACTGCCTTCAGACTATCGAAAGACTCTCTAGAGCTAGAGGCTTTTCGAAGGAGGCAGCCAGAGCGATTGCCAGAGCAAGGAGGATATCCACTCGCAGAGTCTATCAATCCAAGTGGGAAGTCTTCCGAAGCTGGTGCAGAGCCAATGCAGTTTCCTCTACCAGTACCTCTGTAACCCAAGTTGCTGACTTCCTGTTACATCTTAGGAATGTTAGATCTCTTTCGGCTCCTACGATCAAAGGGTACAGAAGTATGTTGGCAACAGTTTTCCGCCACAGAGGCTTGGATCTTTCCTCCAACAAAGATCTACAGGATATCCTTAAGTCTTTCGAGACATCTAAAGAACGTCGCTTGTCCACTCCAGGCTGGAATCTAGACGTAGTCTTAAGGTTCCTTATGTCTCCTAGATTTGAACCTCTCCAGTCAGCCTCTTTCAAAGACCTTACTTTCAAAACTCTTTTCCTCGTCTGCCTTGCAACAGCCAAAAGAGTTAGTGAGGTTCACGCCTTCAGCAGGAACATAGGATTCACATCCGAAACAGCTACATGTTCCTTACAGCTCGGGTTTTTGGCAAAAAATGAACTTCCTTCACGTCCTTGGCCTAGATCGTTCGAAATTCCTAGCCTTTCCAACATGGTGGGTAACGAGCTAGAGAGAGTTCTTTGCCCTGTCAGAGCTGTAAAGTACTATCTTAAAAGGTCAAAACCTTTACGAGGACAATCAGAGGCCTTATGGTGTGCCATCAAGAAACCTTCGATGCCTATGTCCAAAAACGCAGTTTCGTATTACATAAGGCTTCTGATTAGAGAAGCTCATTCTCACATGAAGGATGAAGACCTTGCTTTGCTGAAGGTAAGGACACACGAAATGAGAGCTGTAGCTACTTCGATGGCCTTCAAACAGAACCGTTCTCTGCAGAGTATTATGGATGCAACCTATTGGAGGAGCAAGTCAGTGTTTGCATCATTTTATCTCAAAGATGTCCAGTCTCTTTACGAGAACTGCTACACCCTGGGACCATTCGTAGCAGCGAGTGCAGTAGTAGGTGAGGGCTCAGCCACTACATTCCCTTAATCCCATAACCTTTTTTAACCTTTCTCTTGAATGCTTTTATTGTTGTTTTTGGGTTGTTACGGTAGGCTAAGAAGCCTTCCGCATCCTAGTTGATTTGGCGGGTGGTCAATTCGTTCTTGAGAAGCGCCTAGGTTAGAGGTTGTGTAGAGGTCCTTTAGTATGGGTTGCAGCCCTTTATACTTCAGCACCTTAGAGTTGTTCAGCCTCCTAAGAGGAACGCTGCGCTCAGTAAGGAAGACGAACTTATTAAAGGCAGAGTAATGGTTCGAGTCGACTTCCTTACCAGGTACTTATTATTTCATTGTTATTTTGAATAACTGATAATATGAAATACGGGATACTTAGCTTCTTGATTAACTTGTACACTGGTTTTCACCCACCTCCCTGGGTGTGAATCAGCTACATGATTATCGGGTAAGATTAATATTGAAAAATTTTATTTTCATTAGTAAAATAAATTTTTGAATATACTTACCCGATAATCATAATTTAATTGACCCACCCTTCCTCCCCATAGAGAACCAGTGGACCGAGGAAAAATTGAGGTGGTGTCAACAAGAAGTACTGCAGTACCTGGCCACAGGTGGCGCTGGTGAGTACACCCCCCTCTTGTATAGCGATCGCTGGCGTATCCCGTCCGTAGAATTCTGTCGGGCAAAGGAGTTGACAGCTACATGATTATCGGGTAAGTATATTCAAAAATTTATTTTACTAATGAAAATAACATATTTGATATATAGTTGATTATTTTTATCACTCAGATTTCATATATATATAGCTATTCATCCATCTATTCACCCATATTTAGAATATTTAAAGATTATAAGTATATAGTGTATATACATATAGATAATAATTTTTTTTCATTTATTTATTTTTTTTCCTTATCAATTGAATTTTGATAATCTCATAATTCTTTATATCCCGATTTTATTTTGGGCCAGCCCTGTGGGAGTCAAGCTTGACTCATTGGGCTGGTAAAACTCCTTCCTTTAATAATAATAATAATGGGTGGCTCACCTGTTGCACCTCATGCCCTTTGGGGTCTGGTCGGAATCTGAGTGACAGTAGAAATGAGGAAAGCCTTCTTAGTCTTCAAGCAATTTCATCAGCTCCTTTCAGGGCCCTCCGTAGTGCTGATGAGTGACAACATGGTAGTGTCGTACATAAAAAGAAATGAGGTGATCAAATGCAAGATTTGTAAGGATACTATAAAACGAGGACGTTTTATCACCGGCGCAGTTTGTGTTTGAAGGAATGCAGTCATCTGTTTGTGAGTAATTTGCTTCCAAGAAACATCATATGACAGCGTTCTTTGATCTTTAAAAATCAAATGATACCATTTGGAGGTATGGTATCCTTTAAACTGTCTGTGAGTTTAGTGTGAGAAAAGAGTAGCTTTATTCACTGCCTTTTTAAAAAAGATGTTTCTTTCATGTTAGAGTAGGGGTCTGTATAAAAGGAAATGGCAGGAAGGAGGAGTCCCACTGGGCAGCGTACTTAGTGTTACTCTATTTGCACAGGCAGTTAATGGAATTTCTTCCGTGATTTCAGATGACGCTCTCCATACCCTCTTCGTGGGTAATCTATCGTATTCATTTGCAGGAGCAAGAATGGCAACAGTTGAAAGAAAGCTTCAACTCACGATCAATTGAATTATGAAATGGGCAGTTTCCTACACCTGAAACAGTTGTCATTAATTTCTGAAGCATTCATGATGTTCACCCAGGCCCATATATATATATATATATATATATATATATATATATATATATATATATATATATATATATATATATATATATATATATATATATATATATATATATATATATATATATATATATATATATATATATACATATATGTGTGTATATATATATATATATATATATATATATATATATATATATATATATATATATATATATATATATATATATATATATATATATATGTATATACAGTATATATATATATATATATATATATATATATATATATATATATATATATATATATATATATATGTGTGTGTGTATATGTATATATATATATATATATATATATATATATATATATATATATATATGTATATATATATATATATATATATATATATATATATATATATATATATATATATATATATATTTATATATATATATATATATATATATATATATATATATATATATATATATACATATATATTTATATATATATATATATATATATATATATATATATATATATATATATATATATATATATATATATATATATATATATATGTATGTATGTATGTATATATACATACATACCATTGTATTCTCTGTGTTAAAGAAATGCTATTTCTAGGTCTAACCTTTGACAGAAAGTTCACTTTCGTCTCACATTTCAAATGTTGAAAATTTAGAGATTTTTGGATATTTAGAAATTTTAAATATCTTTAAAGTATTGACCCATATATCATGGGGAGAAGATTATCAAACTCCTCCCCTAAGACTGAACAAAGCCCTTTTTTTATCAAGGCTTTTATATGGATGTGAAATAGAGTCTTCAACTCCTGCTACCAAGTTGAAGAATTTAGATTATATTCACCATACTGGCAATAGATTAGTGATTAGCTACTAGAGCTTTTAGATCCTCCCTCATCCCTAGTCTTTTAGTTGATGCAGGCGAATGGCCTCTGGACTTATAGATATTGGCATCGCTTATAGATTCTTCCTAATTCACTGTCCTTTGAAACTACCAATAAAGATAATTTCTTTTAACCCTTTTACCCCCAGGCTCTTTGGAAATTTCCAACCCTTAAACCCCAGGGGGTTATTTTTTTCCCTGCACATTTTGCAGTATATTTTTTTTTAAATTGCCCTAACAGCCTTAATTTTTGTCATAGAGAGGTCAGGTTGGTCTCATTCTCTTGGAAAATGCCTGAATTTTTTCAAAATTCATCAAAAATATGAAAAAAAATTTTTTTATAGCATTTTTTTGCAAGGACGCACCGGTACGTCCATGGGGGTAAAGGGATGGGTTTTGTGAAACGTGCCAGTACGTCCTTTTGGGGTAAAAGGGTTAATACTATGCTGCTCACTCTATGCTCCCAAATCCCTATTGATTCAGAGTAAAATAATTTCTAAATAGCCTGAAAATTTCAGAAGTAGGGTACTACCTTTCAGGTTATCCGTCACCCCTCTCGGGAAACTTCCTGAGATCTCCCTCTATAATTATTTTACTCTTTAAGGCAACTTGATAAATGAAGAAATGCAGTCTTACCTTTTCGGAACATGCAGGACAACACAGGGACAGTAGATTCATCTTTACAAATAGCTCCATATCCAGGAAAGTGAATGGGACTACTCATCCACATGCAGTACCTGGCGTTAAATATCCTATTAATGACTCAACATTCATTAAAGTTGAGATGAAGATGTATTCTTTTTATAAAGCTCTCAGGTTTGTATTACTAGGAAAAATTGATATAAATTCTAAAGTATTCTGTTTTGTTTTTGGAAAAAGGGTTTCAAGGTGAACAACTCTGTACTGTGTACCCAGTGTAAATGATGGTCTCACAGAAGTTGGCCTGCTTAAGGAAATATATAAGTGGTGTGGGAAGGGATTTTTATATGCCTTAAATGTATAACAATCTAGTTTGCATATTTAGGAAAATTGCAGTTAAGTTTATAAAAATTTCCTTGATCTAAGAACACTCCATCGTATTCACCTTTTCCTTTTCCAATGATAGTTCTATATCATTTCAGACTTTTCATCCCAAAGGAAATAATCCTGCAACTCTTGTGGCAAGAGTGTTAAAACTCCTGGAGATAGCTGCAAGAGATACAGGATTGGGAAAAGGAAGAAGGGTCATATGTTGGTTCATGTTGTAAGACTTTGGTGACTCAAGAGTACATGGCTTAGCGTCAAATTTTTCTTGATTGGTTGTTAAGGATAAAATCGAAGAGGATGTCATCTTGTGACAGGGATAGGATGAGGAATTCAGAATCCTTAGAATTCCCAATGAAAAGCGAAAGTGAGGATTCGTCTTTACTCCCTGCAGTCAAGCTGGAAAATAATGGTTTGGTCGACAGTGTTTTGCTCCTTAATGATGGTTCTCTTTTTGTGGAATCAGGCATGGAAATCAAAGCGGAGCCAGAAATGGAGTCAAGCGTCAGTGACATGATTAATTCATACGACTGTGATGCAACAGTTAGTGGTGAGGATTTACAAAGTTGCCAAGAGGAAACCAACGAAGAAGATGAATGTGTAAATACCTATTTGTGGACGGAAGTAGGTTTGAAAGAGGATTGTGGCCTAGAGGAAGACAATGAGGAGGTAAATCAAATGAAAGATAAAGTTGAAAACAATGACTGTGACACATATCAGGAAAATGATCCCAAAACTGACACTGATGTTGGTATGGGAGAGAATGGTGAGGATCAATTTAGTGGAATAGTTAACCAGAACACTCACATGCTAATTGACAATGGAGGCCAGTTTAAATGCGGAAGATGTGGCGAAATATTTTCCGAGCCAAGTGATCTCATAGTCCATCATAAAATTCATACTGTAGAGAAGCCATTTAAGTGCAATGTCTGTGACAAAGCGTATTTTGTAAAACGTAACCTCACAAGGCATCGTAAAATTCATACCGAGGAGAAGCGATTCAAGTGCAGTTTCTGCGACAAAAAGTTTTTTCGCAAATTTGGCGTCACAAAACACGAAAGAATTCACACTGGGGAGAGGCCATTCAATTGTAGTTTTTGTAACCAAGCATTTTATCAGGAAAATCATCTAGAAAATCATTATAGAATTCACACCGGGGAGAAACCCTTCAAGTGCAATGTCTGCGATAAAGCATTTTCTCAGAGTAGTCATCTCAAAACACATTATAGAAACCACACTGGAGAGAGGCCATTCAAATGCAGTGTCTGTGACAAAGCATTTACTCAGAAAAGTAACCTAACAATTCATTATTGCAGTCACACTGGGGAGAAGCCTTTTAAGTGTACCGTCTGTGACAGAGCATTTTCTCAGAGAAGCGATCTCAGAAACCATTTCAAAATTCACACTGGGGAGAAGTCGTTCAAGTGCGATGTCTGTGGCAAAGCATTTTCTCGGAAAAGTAATTTGAAAAGTCACTGTAGCATTCACACTGGGGAGAAGCCTTTCAAGTGCCATCTCTGTGAAAAAGCATTTTATCAAAGAAGTGAACTCGCAAGACATCATAGAAATCACACTGGCGAGAGACCTTTCAAATGTGATGTCTGTGAAAAAGCATATTCTCAGAGAGGTGAACTCACAAAACATTATAGAAATCATACTGGGGAGAAGCCTTTCAAGTGCAATGTCTGTGATAAAGCATATTCCCGGGGAAGTGAACTGAAAAAACATCATAGAAATCATACTGGCGAGAAACCTTTCAAGTGCAATGTCTGTGAAAACGCATATTCTCACAGAGGTGAACTTACAAAACACCTTAGAAGCCACACTGGCGAGAAGCCCTTCAAGTGTACTGTCTGTGACAAAGCGTTTTTAAAGAAAAGTAGTCTAACAAGTCATTTTAGATATCACACTGGCGAGAAGCCTTTCAAGTGCAATGTCTGTGACAAAGCATATTATCTGGGAAGTGAGCTCGCAAACCATTATAGAATTCACACTGGCCAGAAGCCTTTCAAGTGTAATGTCTGCGGAAAAGAATTTTCTCGGAAAAGGTATCTCGCAAAACATAATAGGACTCACACTGGGGGATTAGCCATTGAAGTTCAATGTGTGTGAAAAAAAGTATATCATACTTTGGAGTTTAGTCTGGCACAGCATATGAAGATTTGTGTAAGAGGAAAGATCTAAGAAAATAGGGGTCGTAAATTTTTTTTTAAAAAGAAGAAAAGATTTTAACAAAGGGAATAAATGGCCATAGTAGCTAGACTAAGTGAAAATACCCCAGATTAATGTATTATTAGGATGAAATTTTTTTCTAGTTTTGTTTGCAGTATTTCCACAAGCACTCTCACAAACAACATTATCTCAAGCAAATGTGTAAAAAAATTTTATTAGTGCAACCTTGAGGGAATTTTTATGAATAAAATTTTGTCTTTTGTATATAAATGTTTGTAGAATTATGTAATAAATTTTACTTATAAGTTTAAAAAAGTCAATAGCACCTTGATTAAGTGAAGTTTATTGATAGTTCAAAGAACAAAGTTTATTTCATCTCATCGGTTTTTCTTAGGCATTTTTTATGAAGCCTGCACAACAACATGTGAATTTATTGACTGTTAGCAATTATGTATTTATTAGTATGCCTTGATGCCTTTATTTTATTTTTTTGATAATGTGATTTTGCTAAAACTTCTCATTCCAATATAACTGACTTTAAATAATGTGAACACTGTAAAACAAAGATGCAATACTGTAGTTTATTTGCTTTTTTGGGCTCAAGCCATGACGTCCTGATGGAAGGTTCCTTCAGTAGCTTCCTAAGGGTATATATGACTACAGTAGATATTCCCAGAGAATTAAACTAAAGGTTTCACAGAATTCTAACTTCTGGCGCGAGTACCATAAGGTTTCCTTTTAGGATATCGTATAATAACAGGGGACGTATGCTTGACACGCCACATAGCTATCTGCACCCCACATAGCATTTACGCTTCGAGGGGGAAGTGTGGCAAGTATGGGAGGAGCCGTTACAAAACTCCCTTCCTTCGTTACTGTTATGGTACTCGGCCACATCACATCTGGCCGCCATGTTGGATTGATGCCGCCAGGGCACGCTTTTCCTCATTCCTTCGCTTGTAGCGTATATGACTAGGTGCTTTGTTCCCAGTTTTCGCTAAGTGATTCATAATGTCGCAATCTTCTGCCTCGCCTTCTTCTGGAAAGTTGAGTACCATATTCTTGTATTGTATAAATAAGCTCTAGCCGTAAGGTAACATTTTTTTATCTTAAAATACTGTGTTTTTTGGCGGAGCTGTGCCTCGACCGGAGGCGTCATCCCTGACGCTGCTGTTCGCCTCGCATGCTTTATTTAGTTAGTCTGAACAGCCTTCCCGGTCTTATAACTAATTATTAGTATTAGTTATTTAGTCTTCATTGCTAGGAATTAGTTATATTGTGCCAATCGTATTCATTTCGGCGAGTGTAGGTAGCCAATCCTCATGCTAGCTTGTTAGCCTAGCCCCTAGGCTTGATAGCCTAGGCGTTTTTGTTTACTTTCATGCATGATATAATAAGTGTTCCTAGTGTTAAATTACGAAATGGAGATATAGGCAGTTATACATATAAGATTCAGTGATTGCACATATGTTTACGGCTTCTAGGAAGTATACAAGGGGTTTCGGTGATCTTGGTAGTCGACTCCCTTGTCCCTAACCTAACGCTAGGGCTCTTGTATACTTTCTCACCTCCCCAGTTACCTTACCCAAGGTAATCTCCTCCCTCTGAGGTAGCCTAGGCTACATCCTAGTCCTCCTTACCTTGAATCGCATTCGGGTAAGGTTAGGCTAGGATTTTCTTTCCCCACTCCTTGCCATAGTACATGCACTTTGGGTTTGGGACAGAACCTCAGAGTACTAGTTGTTTGCCCCCAGCCACCCCATTAGGAGAATGTACTCTCCTTCTGGTCCCTGCTGGTGGGTGAAGGTGGGGGGCTCTGCCCTTTACCCTAGTCCACACCTGGTTGGGTTAAAACCCTTCCTCCCTGTGGTCTAGCGACTTGTCCTACCCCTGTCTTTCTTAGCTTGGGGGACTTGTTCCCCTAGCCTAGGTTAGGCAGTCCAAAAGGATTCTGTTTCTTTATAGTTTAGGACTGTACACTAGTGCTGTACCTTCTTTGTGCTAACCTACCCTAGGCTGGAGAATGAATTCTTCCTACACCCGGATAGGGCTGGCCCAGAACAGAATCCCTCCCTGGGAGTGCCGGTGGGTGCTACGCACCCTCTTACACTCCCCCTCAGGACCCTTACACCTCCCCCCTCTGTCCTTTTGTGTTGGCCTAGCCATCACACCTCTGTCCGCCGTCCTACAACTCCCCTGCGTGCCGGTGGGTTGTGGGTTCGGCTTGGTCCTTTCGCTGGTTAGCCCGGACTGCTATGCCTCCCACATATAGTCGAACTATGGGTTAGCTTACGACAGGTCGGTCTGCCAGCGGAAGACCTCTCTATCTTAGAGTGTTCTTCGGTCCTCCCTTGGACCGCCACCTGCAACTCGAGCCGGCTGCCGGCTCTGCTGCGACTGGATGGAAGGTTGCTACCCTCTCCCTTTCATTTGAACACTCCTTCCAGAGGAAGAAGAGGTATGGGTGTTGAGTACTACCCTTCCCTCTCTCTCCTCCTATCCTATCTCTCTCTCTATCAGTGCCGGTCCACTGCCACCTCCACACTGCCGGCGACAGCCGTCAGTGTCTCCTGGTATCCTCTCTGTCTCATTGATTGACGTCAGTGTTGGAATACCTTCGCCGGTCGCTTGCCGGCTGCCGGGTGCCGCCGACTTGCCGGCGATCTGCCATCACATAGAGGTGTCGCCCTCTCTCTGCCACATAGATTGATGGGTAAGAAGGGTTTCCCCTTGATGGAGATTTGCCGGCGCCTGGCGTGCCTCCGGCATTCCGTCATGTTGCCGGCGCCATCTAATCATATCTCTGCAGTGGACAGTCACTTCTCCCCCTGCCGGCCCAGTGCCGGCAGTGATTATTGTACAGCTGTGGACGATAGCCAGAATATCTATGGTATAGTATATACCCTAGAGTGAAAACTATTGTGTATAGTTGTGCAGTAAATTCCTCCAGCCTACTCTGTGCATCCATGTGCAGTCCCTTGCCGGGACCTAACCTGAATAGGGAGAATTCGCTCTCTCCCTTTTCTTCTATACTGAATGAATTTAGTTTTCCCCCCTTCACTGTATCTAATTCCCCGGAGGAAGTCTTAGCTTTGCTCATCAAATGTGGATGTTTCTTCCTCCTATCAAGGCTCATGAGGAGCCCCTAGAATTAGATATGGTGTGGGGTCACGGTAATTGACTGGGCAGGTTGCACAAGTATGTGTCTTTCCTGTCACTTTTCCAGCTTACCTATCCTAAGCTTACACGTGAAAAGGAATCTTATATTATAAGTTTTTATAACTTTAATACTAATCTAAGATTACTGTAAGTCATGACTGTTATTGACTTCCACATACTCATTTGCCTCTTTCTTTTTTTACAGGAGGAGTACCTACGGTGTGAGATCGCCTTCTGCAGCATTCGCCGCTCTGATTTCTACGGCGACCTGGCGTGCCGAACCCACGCCAGCTGTTCGATCACCCAAGGGAATCTTCGATATTGGGACCCGCAGGTCTGCACCGTCTGCAAGAACCTGCTCAATGAGGCGTTCGACAACCTTCCGTCAGCGGAGGCCAGGGACATCGCCCGAGAGAAACTGCGCAAGTGGGTGCGTGGTTTCCAAAAGAACGCCACTGGGCCCTATCTCCCAAATGAGAAGATAAGAGCCTTGCTCTTTCCCAAGGCATCTGCGGATGCTGACATTCCCAAGGTTGAGATCCCCTGCGTCCAACTGACGGTCAAACCGGACGTTTTGGACGCTCTCCAAGATTGTCAACTCGACGAAGTGGAGAGGATGTCGGACACTACTGAAAGGACCCTGATGGCCGAGGGTCAAGAAGAGGAGGAGCATGTGGAGACTCCCGACTCCGAGGGCGAGATCGCCCGCGCCCCCTCTGTTTCTCCCGTTGCAATATCGGAACCTTCCCCTCTACCTCCGCCACCCCAGTACCTGCAGTGGTGGGCACCCAGGATAGCTTCCAATCTTTGGTGGCACTCCTGGATGAAAGGTTCCGCCAGGGACATGCGGACCTTAAGAGGGAGATCCTGCGTCTGTCGAAACAGACGTCGAAGAAGATCAGTGTCAAGGATCTTCCCCCTGCTCAGTGACCAACCCCTGGTGGCATGCAGAACACATGCCCATCACGAGCGGACGTATCGTCATTAATGCTAAACTAGGTGCCGTCCCCCTGGAAGAGGTGGAGTTCTGGCCTAGTTATGAAGCCTACCCGGACTGTTACATCCGTCTCAAGTCCGAACCAATCTCCAAGGAGGAGACCGAGCTTAAGGAGGTCATAGTATTTGACCACGCTAAGGCTCAAGCTCTTTTAGCCGACTGCTTCAAGAGCAGGGACTACACCAACTCCAAGGTGCCGGCCCTAATCAAGAAGCACCGATCCTTTCTTGCTTCTGCCACCATGGTCTTTCCTTTCGCCGAAAAGTCCCTGCTGACAGTACTGAAGGCAGTGGAGGAAGGAAAACCCTGCCCTACATTGGAGGAATGTATGCCTCCCTCCCTCGTCCTCCCTCCCGACGACAAAATCTGGAAAGATATCCAGTTAACTTTCTCGGTAGGAAAGTTGGAGGCTGACGTCGCGGGACGGCAGTTTAACAAGAACCTCCCCAAGCTCACCGAGTACCTTCTGCGTCGGGAGCAAGACACAAAAGAGAGGCTGGCTGCCTCTCTGTCTCTTCAAGTGCAGCTTGAGACAATGGCTGGGGACATTCGGGTCCCAGGCTTCTACAGTGAACCCTCGCTACTTCGCGGTTCGACCATCGCGGATTCACCACTTCGCGGATTTTTTTCATAACCCATGTCTATACATATATTGCGGATTTTCCGGAAATATCGAAAATACCGCGATGTGACCGATGGTGCGAGATTGGAGAAAGTAAGGAAAATTGAATCATGATTGATTTTCAATATAAATGAAACTTTGAGGAGCAACAAAGATATTTGTTAGAGAGATAGAGAGAGGTAAGGAATGGGAGGTAGTGAAAAGTAGCCCACAGAGAGAGAGAGAGAGAGAGAGAGAGAGAGAGAGAGAGATAGAGGGGGGTTTAAATGTAATAAACAAAAAAATTTGATAGGTTATAACACATTGGTGCTTATGTAATATCAACTGTATACTGTAGACGGTTTGAATAAGTTAAGAAATGGTATAAATGATACTTTGTTAGTGTATTCGTACACACTCAAGAGCGGCAGCTAGATGACAGCTGATCTAATCACAGCCAAAAGTAAAAAAAAAAAAAGTCAACAATACTCGATTTTTAAAACACACCCGAAATTTAAAAACAAAAGTACACGCTTTCTTAATGTGCAATTAACTATTTAAAGAGTGGCAATTTTCTAGAATAAAATGATATTTCCCAAAAAATAGTGGTTTGCTGATGAAATCGGATGCCGTATTTTTAGCTATGATTGAAATGGATGTAGACTCGGCCTAATTATTTCATTTCGTATTTAATTGACACTAAGAAAACTAATTTTAGTTTCTTCATCTAAATGTAAGTATTGTATAACACGAAGAGAGAGAGAGAGAGAGAGAGAGAGAGAGAGAGAGAGAGAGAGAATGAATCAGCTGTTGTAATCAAATGGCGTGTTTTTGTTTCGTGAGAATTTCATCGCCACGACTTTAACAACAACATACTGTACTGAACTTTACAGTATTATACAGACTACTGTAATATGATAAAGTAAAATATTTGTAATCTATTTTATATGAAATGGGGCTATTTTTGTTTTGTTTAAAATTTACATTTACGTATGTAAAACAACTCTCTCTCTCTCTCTCTCTCTCTCTCTCTCTCTCTCTCTCTCTCTCTCTCTCTCTCTCTCTCGTAGATTGTTTTCCTGCTTTGCTACGTATGTATGATTTTATATAAATACGGTAAATAATATTTGTAATAACATATTTTATAAAAGCTTTTACTGTAATATCATTATTTATCACTTTCATCATGCGGGTTAAATTCCTTAGTTTGTTTACTGAGCGTACTTTATGACGCCGTCGTTTCAGGCGGCGTCATAAAGAAAAAAATTTCATTTGGAAGTCCTAAGAAAAATTAAGTAAAACATTAGTAATAACCAAATCAACATACTGTACTGAATAATCAATATAATTGATGCAAAAACTAACCTATAAACAGGTGTGTAAATGCGTTTGTTTCTTCATTAGGATCAGAGATAAACGTAAACAAAACATTGGTTGCCATTTTTTATCGTGCTTTTTGGCGTGTTTAGGAAACGCATGATATAAAGTCGCCTTTAATATTTGTGCCTGTTTTAGTTTAGGGTACTGTATTACATGCATTAAGTGTTCTGTACATTAAAGGGTAGTTTGTTAACAGTACTACGTACAAGGGAAGGTTTTAAAAGTCTGAATATACATGTTAAATAAATAGGTAAATATGGTGTTACTACTTCGCGGATTTTCACCTATCGCGGCCGCGTCTGGAACCTATCTACCGCGATAAACGAGGGTTCACTGTACATGGTTCTCGCGAAGACCCACCTTGCCACCTTGACGAAAGACTTATAGAGCTTCATCAAGGTCTGGAGAGCCTGTAGAGAATTTGTGTTTGCGGATGCCACCGTCAAGCACGAACCCCGGAAACTGATTTCCTCCAACATTTGGGGGAAATATCTCTTTCCTAATGACTTCGTGAAAGAGATCGTTGACAGAGCCGCCACCGAGAACCGGAACCTTCTCAACAAGTGGGGCATGTCACGAAAGAGGAAATCTTCTCAGGATGAGGGCCTCCAACCTAAGAAGAATTCGAACAAGCCCCGACTCCAGCAGCGCCAGGCTAAACGCCAGTTTCCGGCACCCGCTACTCCCCAGTTGGTGGCTCAGCCACAACACACCTTTCAGTTGGTCCCTCAGCCGATGGTGGCTCAGTCACCAGTCTTCTCACCAGCCTATGAGAGACATTCCACTACCTATCGCCCCAAAGGTAGAGGCTCCGGCAAAGACTCGTCTCCACGTCCATCTAGAGGGAGGGGAGCAGGCGGCTGAGGTGGAAAATCCTCGGGAAACCAGAAGCAATGAAATACTTCCAGTGGGAGGAAGAGTCCGCCACTTTCAGAATCGTTGGACCTTCGATCCTGGGCTCACAGCATCATCAAGAAGGGACTAGGGTGGAGCTGGGTAACACCACCTCCAACCTTCTACCAATTCTTTCAACACTCCACCCCCGTCCTGGAAGAAAACGTCTTAGAACTCTTGAACAAGAAGGTGATCAAGAGGGTACAGTCCACCAGGTTCCAGGGAAGACTATTCTGTGTTCCCAAGAAGAACTCTGACAAACTCAGAGTCATTCTGGACTTGTCCCCTCTCAACAAGTTCATAGCGTACAACAAATTCAAGATGCTGACTCTTCAACATATAAGAGCCCTACTGCCTCACAAGGCTTACACAGTCTCAATAGATTTGGCGGACGCCTACTGGCATATTCCAATGAATCACCAGGTTTCCTCCTACCTAGGATTCAAGCTTCAAAGAAGGCAGTACACTTTCAGGGCCATGCCCTTCGGACTCAACATAGCTCCAAGAATCTTCACGAAGCTCGCAGACACGATCGTCCAACAGCTACGCCTTCAAGGCGTCCAGGTGATGGCTTACCTAGACGACTGCGGTTTTGGCAGCATCCTCAGAAGAATGCTCTCGTGCTTCCAGAAAGGTGACCCAGTTCCTGGAACATCTGGGTTTCAAAATCAACACGAAAAAGTCTTGACTGTCTCCAGCTCAGAAGTTTCAATGGCTGGGAATCCATTGGAACCTTCAGTCACACCGTCTTTCCATCCCTCTGAAGAAAAGGAAGGAAATAGCGCGATCTGTCAAGCGACTTCTAAAATCCAAACGGATTTCAAGGCGCCAACAGGAACAAGTACTCGGCTCCCTCCAGTTCGCCTCAGTGACAGACTCAGTGCTACGAGCACAGCTAGAAGATGCATCGGGAGTCTGGAGAAGAAACGCATCCATCGCTCGAAGAGATCTCAAGAGACCTCTGCCAACCAGGCTTCGCTCACTCCTAAAGCCGTGGTAGGAGGCAAAGAACCTGAAAAGATCAGTTCCTCTTCAACCACCACCTCCGTCGGTCACCATCCACACGGATGCCTCGCTAGAAGGATGGGGGGGTCACTCCCACCAGCGACAAGTTCAAGGAACATGGTCTCCCCTATTCAAGACGTTTCACATCAACATCTTGGAGGCCATGGCGGTTCTTCTTACCCTGAAGAAACTGTCCCCTCATCCTTCGATCCACATCTGTCTAACTCTGGACAGCGCCGTTGTGGTCAGATGTCTCAACTGTCAGGGCTCACGATCGCCCCAACTCAACCAAGTGCTTTTACCCATCTTCCGCCTAGCAGACAAGAAGAGATGGCACCTCTGAGCAGTTCACCTACATGGATTCCGCAATGTGACGGCGGACGCTCTATTGAGGACAACCCCAATAGAGTCGGAATGGTCCCTAGACGCAGAATCATTCTCCTTCATCTCCTGTCAAGACCCGGAACTGCAGATCGACCTCTTCGCGACGAGCGACAACAAGCAACTTCCTCTTTACGTGGCTCCATACGATGACCCCAGAGCGGAAGCGTTGGATGCCATGTCCCTGGACTGGAACAGATGGTCCAAGATTTACCTGTTCCTCCACCCAACCTTCTGCTGAAAGTCCTCACCAAGCTGAGAACCTTCAAAGGAACAGCAGCCCTAGTGGCACCCAAGTGGCCCCGGAGCAACTGGTTCCCTCTAATCTTGGAGTTACAGCCCAAGCTGATCCCTCTGCCGGACCCAGTTCTCTCCCAGCAGGTTCAGAAATCGACTGTCTTCGCTTCATCAAGGAAAACCCGAGACCTTCATCTCATGATTTTCTCTCCCTAGCCGTGAAGAAGAGGTTTGGGATCTCGAAGAAATGTTTAGACTTCCTAGAGGAATACAAAACAAAGTCTACCAGAAGGCAATACGAGTCATCCTGGAAGAAATGGGTGTCCTTCGTCAAGGCTAAAAATCCTACAGAAATCTCTATAGACTTTTGTCTGTCCTTCTTTATTCACCTTCATGGACAAGGCTTTTAGCAGCCAACACGATTTCCACTTGTAAATCGGCCTTGACAAGACCATTACTTTACGCCTTCCAGATAGACCTGTCCAACGACATCTTTAACAAGCTGCCAAAGGCATGTGCTAGACTCCGTCCTGCACCCCCACCGAGATCCATCTCCTGGTCTCTTGATAAGGTGCTCCATTTTGCCTCTAGTCTGGACAAAGAGTCTTGCCCTCTGAAAGACTTAACTCAAAAAGTGATTTTAAATATTTAACTTAGCCGGTGAATATATAGCTGCAACTCTGTTGCTCGACAGACAAAAAACTGTACAAAAAAACTCGCCAGCGATCGCTATACAGGTAGCGGGTGTGCCCATCAGCGCCAGCTGTCGGCCAGATACCAAGCTCCATGTAAACAAAGACTCAATTTTCTCTCTATCGACGTGTCGACAAGACGTACTTTACTCGCTGTTGAAACCTGGAGTTTTTCCCATCATCTTTGGTGAAGTACTATATTCTGGTTTGAGCTTTCGCAGTGCAGGTGTTTTTTCTTCATCTTAAATCTTGAACTCGTTTTGGATAGATTTAATTTTTGGTGACAAAGAGAGCATGGACTTTCTTTGACTCTTAAATGGCCGACCCTTCCCTTAGACGGAAGTGTGTTTAGGCTTTTAGTAATTATCTTATCACGTTATTACAGTGAACCCTCGTTTATCGCGGTAGATAGGTTCCAGACGTGGGCGCGATAGGTGAAAATCCGCGAAGTAGTGACATCATATTTACCTATTTATTTAACATGTATATTCGGACTTTTAAAACCTTCCCTTGTACGTAGCACTGTTAACAAACCACCCTTTAATGTACAGAACACTTAATGCATGTACTACAGCACCCTAAACTAAAACAGGCACAAATATTAAAGGTGATTTTATATCATGCGTTTCCTAAACACCTAAAAAGCACGATAAAAAATGGCAACCAATGTTTTGTTTACGTTCATCTCTGATCATAATGAAGAAACAAACTCATTTAGTGTACAGTACACATATATGTATAGGTTAGTTTTTGCATCGATTATATTGATTATACAGTACTGTACTGTATGTTGATTTGTTTATTACCAATGTTTTAGTTTACGTATTTTTCTTAGGACTTCCAAATGAAATCTTTTTCTTTATGACGCCGCCTGAAACGACGGCGTGTACGCTCAGTAAACAACCACGCTCAGAACAAACAAGGCATTTAACGCGCATGATGATAGTGATAAATAATGATACAGTACATACAGTATTTACAGTAAAAGCATTTACAAAATATGTTACCTTACAAATATAAATTATACAGTATTGTACGTAGCAAAGCAGGAAAACAATTTACGAGAGAGAGAGAGAGAGAGAGAGAGAGAGAGAGAGAGAGAGAGAGAGAGAGAGAGAGAGAGAGAGAGAGAGAGAGATTGTTTTACGTACGTAAATGTAAATTTTAAACAAAAAAAATATGATAGGTTACAACATGTAGACTTTTAAAACCTTCCCTTTAACTTAATGCATACAGTACGTACATTACTAAACTATAAAACAGGCAGTAAGAATATTAAAGTAAAAAATAAAGATTGTTACTGTACTCACCACGAAAGAAGTTGAAGAAAAACTTGAATGGTGATGGCGATGAATTTGCTGCACAGTAGAAATGATGATGATGAAGCTGATGATGTGTTCTACTGTGCAGTCAATGATAGTATTTTACGTCTCTTCAGACGGAGGTGTCTTTTCCTGGGACACCTCTTCAACTTCTTCAATTTCTTCCGAAGGCGTACTAGCAGGAGGAACTGGCTCTTTTTTGCGAGGCTGGAAAAACATTGTGATCGAAAGTTGCTGCCGCTGCTTCTTTTTTCGCTCTAAGAGCATCCTGTAGGGAGTCATGATGTCATCGACCTTGTTGGAGAATTGCATCGAGCGAACCATATCCTCGTCCCACTCTTGTAACATTTCTTTCGCCTCCTTGATATGGTTGCAGAACTTGGCAAGCCGTTCTAATGTTGAGCCCGTTTCTTCGACATTTTCTTGGGTCTCTTCCTGGGTATCACTCTCTTCCTCACTTGCCGATTTCGTCAGGTCTTCGAGGTCTGCGTCAGTTAGGGGCTGGGAATGGCAGTCCAACAACTCGTCGACGTCTTCAGTCGTCATGTCGCCAAACCCGTCACCTCCAATTATGGCAGCCAACTGCACAGATTTCCGTATTGCAGAGTGTTGGATTTCCGACGGAGTAAATCCCTTGTCGTCGTAAACAATATCGGGCCACAACTTCTTCCAGCTCGCATTCACGGTTGCAGGTTTCATCTCTTGAAGTGCCTTCTGAATATTCTGCAGGCACGTGGCTATGGTGTACTGCCGCCAGTACGCCTTCAAGTTGAAATCTTCATCCTCGTCATCTTGGGCAGCATCCACACACGCAACGAGGTCCGCCAAGGTATTCTTCGTGTAGAGGGCCTTGAACGCCCTGATAACCCCCTGGTCCATCGGTTGAATTAATGACGTGGTGTTGGGTGGCAGGAACTCAACCTGAATGCCCTCATGCGACAGGTCAGTTGCGTGTCCACCAGCGTTATCCATAAGGAGAAGGATCTTAAATGGCAAGCCCTTCTCTAAGAGATATTTACTGACTTGCGGGATAAAACACTGGTGGAACCAGTTGGAGGTCAGCATCTTCGTAATCCATGCTTTTTGATTATGCATCCAGTACACGGGAAGGAGATTCTTATTTTTATTTTTCAAAGCGCGAGGATTTTTCGACTTATAAATAAGCCCCGGCTTTAACAAAAATCCAGCAGCATTGCCACACATCACGAGGGTAACGCGATCCTTGAATGCCTTAAAGCCAGAGGCTTTGGCTTCCTCTTTGAACAGGAAAGTTCGCGACGGCATTCTCTTCCAAAACAAGCCAGTCTCATCCATATTAAAGACTTGTTCCGGCTTGTATCCACCTTCGGCGATAATATTCTTGAACGTCTGGTTCACGTAAGTTTCAGCAGCGGCAGTGTCAGCGGAAGCAGACTCCCCATGCAGGGAAACGCTTTTCAGGGCGAAGCGTTTCTGAAACTTCGCGAACCATCCTTTGCTTGCGGAAAAACGTTTCTGAGGCTGGGAATCAGTGGATGTCCCTGGTTGAGGATCATCTGCATCATCATCATCTTCAGCATGGTTGCCGTCGTTGTCTTTAGGTTCCTTTGCAGCAAAATTCTCATATAAACTCAAAGCCTTTGTTTGGATGGTGTTCGTATCCAACGCTATGTTCTTCTTCCGGCAGTCGGCAATCCACACAGCTAAAGCACCTTCCATGCGTACGATCGTTTTATTACGCGTTGTAACGACTCGCTTCGCTGATCTGCTAAAGGTGATTGCAGCCGTCTTTCTAATGTTCGCCTAGTCCTTTTTGATATAGCGAACGGTGGATTCGTTGATGCCAAAATGGCGGCCGGCGGCCGCGTAACTTCTACCATCTTTTAACATGTCGAGAAGCGTAACCTTCTCAGCTATCGTCATCATCCTTCGGTGGCGTTTAGGCTCACTACCAGCCTTAAGAGAAGCAGAACGCTTGGGAGCCATTACAGTAGGATTTACGTACAGTACTGTAACAAAAAGTTCAACTTAAAAAGGTCGCACACAGCACAGATTAAACTTCACAAACTTAAGAACGTCTACTCAGCGATACGCGGTAACAGAGAGTGAACGATCCAGCCCTGCGAGAACTTTGATGCTGCGGGTAGAAGATGCGAGCAAAACACCAATCACAGGCTAGATAACAAAACTTAAGTTCTGATTCGTCATCTATCAGCGCTTGAACCAATCACAACCCGTCTTACAGTACTATGATGCGTTGGTTACCTACTCATAGAAGATGCCCCGCGCATACTGAACGTACGTAGATTAAGTACAATACCGTAATAATAATAAATAATGATAATAATACTGTACAGTAATAATAATAATAATAATGATAATAATAATAACAATAATAATTTTATTAACAACAACAATAATAATAATAATAACAATAATAATAATACACAGTTTACGTACACTATTTTACGCCTCTCTCTCTCTCTTTCTCTCTCTCTCTCTCTCTCTCTCTCTCTCTCTCTCTCTCTCTCTCTCTCTCTCTCTCTCTCTCTCTCGTACGCTTATTCGAAATGTGATTTTTGCAACAAAGAATATTATTGGATGCAGTACTTTAATGTACGTATACATACAAAAGATTCATGGAAAAGAAGCACATCCATTACAGTACACACCATTCTAATATGGTATGACTGCATCTGATTTGCGTTTCATGTTCGATTTAATTTTACTACGTACTGAATTATCGTATGATCACATTCTCTTTTCGTGTTTTATTTCTTTCTGTGCTGAATTATATATCATATGTAATGCAATGAACAATCAGTAAGAGCAGATATTACTAATTACAGTATTAATGGAATTACAGGTAACAAAATATCGTATTTGGGGGTCTTCAGATTTCGCGGTATTTTCGAATTTTCCGGAAAATCCGCGATATGTATATATATATGGGTTATGGAAAAACCCCGCGAAGTGGTGAATCCGCGATTGTCGAACCGCGAAGTAGCGAGGGTTCACTGTAATTAATTATAGATTTTCCTCTATATATTTTAAATCTCTCCGCCTTTAAAAGGCCTCTTCGATTAACTTTCCATTTATAATAAACATAAAAAATAAATTTTAATGTTTTGTTTATATGCGACCTTTCCTGAGAGTAGGCGGTCCTATCTTGGAAACCGAAGTTTAACAACATTGAGCCCTTTGCAATCGTAAATAGCTTTTAAAGAGCTAATGATTTAAAACCTTTTAAATGAATATTTTTAATAAATATTTTATGAAAGAATTTCTTTGAATAGTCTTCGTACTATTTTCAAAGATGAACTAACGTTTAGTTTATTTATACTACGCAGTTTGCGCTCTATCGTTACGATAGAGAGAGAGAGTATCACGGTTTCACTTTGCAGAAAGAGTAAATCGATTCTGACGTTTTGTTCATTCTTCTTTCAAAGCTTAAATGTTTTAAATTCTATTTTAAAGGAACTTTTTAATTGAAAAACCTTTCATTTTTTCCTTTGGTCAAATAACATGTTTTTTTGACGAAATGTAATTGGGCTCTTCTCTTAGGTGCGAAATCGAGAGAGAGAGAGAGAGAGATAGAGACGGAGGGAGAGAGAGGAGAGAAAACGTTCCGTTCAAGCGGGTAACGTTGTTCTCGAGTTGCTCTCGTCCCTAGTCTTGGTACGGGGAGAAAGGATAAAACGTTTTTAGTTTTTTATTCTCGTCCCCAGGCTATGTGCGGTTAGAGATTGAAAACGTAGTTTTGAATGAACTAGTGTTTAGTCTCTTCCCCAGCCACTGAATTTTTTATCTTAAAATATGTTTTCTGTTTTTTGCTGGTATTAATGAACTTGCATTATACGACTGATTTCGCAATTACTACCTTTTGATGAGGGTAGAATTGCGTGTTTCAGGTAGAAATCAGTAAAAGTTTCGATTTCAGTGAAATAAGTGCAAAACAGAAAATCGAAGTGATAAAGTGATATTGCGCTAAGTGTTACAGTGTTGCGTCCGAGGGTTCGTCTGTTCGTGCCTGTCGTTCACCTAGTCCGGGACCTCTTGCAAGCTCCCTAGCCAGGGGAGAAGTAATGTCGAACGACTTATGGGTTCGAGAGGCCTTGATCAACGAACAGACGTTTCCCTCTATGGTATCGGGTGTATCTTACCAAGATCTCCCCTACCATAAGGCGAGAGAGACGTTTTTTCTCCTCGTCATCCGAAGGCTTTTCGCATAAGAAACCTGTAATAAGGTTTCGAAGCCCTTAAGCGAAAGTCAGTCCTTTCAGGACAGGTCCAGCGTCCTGCTTGCAGCCATTAGGACAGCTCTGACCCTATGCAGTCTCGGAAAACTGCTTGCCGCCTAACAAAAGCGTAACACAGACTCCGAGAGTCTTTTTTGTTGGCAAAGTGTTGCGGTCACAGACGTTACCCTCGTCTCTTACCACAACCATTTCCGTTGATCCTTAATGGGTTGTACGGCAAGACATGCAGAATATGCTTGCCTCCCTTATGGAAGACTATTCTGCCGATTAGTCCGTTGAGTCTAGCCGTTTATCTCATCGATATCCTGGCTTTCAGCCAACCTAACGTTCCTTTGTGCTTCCTGTTGACGTTGGCGTAGCTAAGTCACGTCAGTCAGGTTGTTTAGAACCACACTCGATGCGGTCTCGTGTGGATTTTCAGCCACATTTGGACGTTAGGCCACTTGCTGATGCTCCTGTTGACGTTCAGGACGTTCGCTAACAATCGGAGTTGACTTGTTTTGACGCTGTGCGTCAACCTCCGCATTCTAGAGTTATTTTGACTGCTCAGTCTAGGCAGTCAAAGCAGTCTCGAGTGGACGCTGTGCGTCCTCACGCACCTGTTGTTGTTGACAGTTCAGTTGTTGACAGTTCACAGACTGTCAAGCAGTTACATGACGTTGCGTCCTGGTCCGCTACTAATGCACCAGTGCGTGTGGACTCTGCTTGTAAAGCATTGCCACCACGGTAGGTCTCTCCCTTGCTTGAGACTCAGCTTTTATCGGACAAGGTTCCTGTAGATGAGGAAGTTGCTGTTCCCCCTCCTACTGATATTCCCTTGAGGACTCTGTCAGACGGAGAGGAGCCTAAAGCTGCTTAGCCCTCTATGGACTTTAATTAAATCATGATGATTTTTTTTTAAGGATCTTTGTCCGGATCTTTTTGTAACTGCTGCTCCTCGTTCGCCTAGACGTCAGAGCTTACACTAGGCCTAGCTACTTCGAAGCCGTTGTTTATAAGCTAGTGCTCTCTCGGTCTCCTAGAGAGCTTTACGTTTGCTAGGCGACTGGTTTATCACCAGGAGGAGTTTGGAGGATACAGCCTTTGCTTTCCCTTCTTTTAAACTGGCTTATAGAGCGAGAGTCTGATATGACACGAGAGAAGTTCTCGGCTTGGGAGTTCATGCCTCTGCCCAGATAGACTTCTCAAATCTCGTAGACTCTCCCTGGCGCCTGGCCAGGAGACGCTCAAAGTTTTTTACAGGTCAACTTCACAGCTGTTTTCGAGCCTTTGAAGTTTTGCTGTACAATTATGTCATGCATAAACAAGGCTTTCAGGGATGGAAAGCGGTACCGCCTCAGTCTCTAAACCCGTCTGTTGCCGCACCTGCTCCAGTAGACCCTAAATGGGCTTTGCTGCAAGACATGCAGTCCAAGCTTGCGTCCTTGATAGAGGACTTTAATGCGGAGAAGGTTGCTGCCGAACCTTCTGGCCAACAACCTTCCAACCGGTCGGTTGTGCGTCCTGTTGACGCTGAGGTAACCTTCTCGCGTCTACCAGTTGAGGTGGTTCCTCCACCGATGCGACCCAGTGTGGGTTGCCAGCCGCACGTTGACGTTAAGCGACGCTCGGAGGTGGTTGTTGACGTTCAGGACGTTCAACAACCAGCAGAGGTGACTTGTTGTGACGCGGTGCGTCAACCTCAGCAACCTGGTATGGTGTTGACTGCACAACCCAGACGGTCTAGACAGTCTCGGGTGGACGCTGTGCTTCCTCGCGCACCCATGGTTGTTGACAGTTCACAGACTGTGCAGCAGTTCCATGACGTTGCGTCCGGCTCCGTCACGCATGCACCAGTGCGACCGGACTCAGCGAGCCAGACGTTGCCCACTCCGTTGCCGTTTCCTCATCAGTTATCGGATGAGGAGCTATCTGATGAGGACGTTGCTGAACAACAAGACGATCAGCCCCCAGAATAGATCAAGCCCTGCTATCCATCCAGAAGATGCTGAAGAAGGAACGCTGCTCAGTCAGGCTGTGGATGAGTCTGGTGGGGACGCTGTCATCCCTGGAACAGTTTGTATCACTAGGAAGACTACACCTCTGTCCTCTTCAATACCATCTGGCTTTTCACTGGAAAAAGGACAGGACGCTAGAAGCTGTCTCGATCCCGATTTCCGGAAAGATAAAGTCTTGTCTGACTTGGTGGAAGGACAATATCAACCTAAGAGAGGGTCTTCCCCTGGCTGTTCAGACTCCCAACCACGTTCTCTTCTCGGACGCATCGGACTTGGGCTGGGGCGCGACATTGGACGGTCGGGAATGCTCTGGTCTGTGGAACTCGAGTCAGAGGAGCATGCATATATACTGCAAGAAGCTGTTGGCAGTTCATCTGGCCTTGAAAAGCTTCGAGTATCTCCTTCGAGGCAAAGTGGTGGAAGTAAACTCGGACAACACCACGGCCTTGGCGTAGGATACATCTCCAAACAAGGAGGTACCCACTCACTGACGTTGTACGAGATCGCAAGGGACCTGCTCATCTGGTCTCCCTAGTAACGAGGTTCATCCAAGGCAACTTGAATGTCATAGCAGATTGTCTCAGTCGGAAAGGGCAAGTAATTCCAACAGAATGGACCCTCCACAAGGATGTGTGCAAGAGACTTTGGGCCACTTGGGGCCAACCAACCATAGATCTCTTTGCAACCTCGCTGACCAAGAGGCTTCCAATCTATTGCTCCCCAGTCCCGGACCCAGCAGCAATACATATAGATGCCTTCCTCCTAGATTGGTCACATCTGGATCTCTACGCATTCCCACCGTTCAAGATTGTCAACAAGGTACTGCAGAAGTTCGCCTCTCACGAAGGGACAAGGTTGACGTTAGGCTCCGTAAGGAAGACGTACTTATAAGGCAGAGTAATCGTACAAGTCGACTTCCTTACCAGGTACCTATTTATTTTGTTTTTGTTATTTTGATAACTTCTAAAATGAAATAAAAACTCTTAGCTCATAAAATGTAAACATATTTTACTGGTCTCTACCCACCATCCTGGGTGTGAATCAGCTATATATTCACCGGCTAAGTTAAATATTTAAAAATGATATTTTAATTATAAAATAAATTTTTGAATATACTTACCCGGTGAATATATAAATATATAAATATATAAATTAGAGACGCAGTGGGACGAGGAGAAAATTGAGTCTTTGTTTACATGGAGCTTGGTATCTGGCCGACAGCTGGCGCTGATGGGCACACCCGCTACCTGTATAGCGATCGCTGGCGAGTTTTTTTGTACAGTTTTTTGTCTGTCGAGCAACAGAGTTGCAGCTATATATTCACCGGGTAAGTATATTCAAAAATTTATTTTATAATTAAAATATCATTTTTCCTTTTTGCTCTTGCCTCTGGAGCCCGAGTCAGTGAAATAGTGGCCTTATCTAGAGAAGAGGGCCAGATACAGTTCGCCGAGACAGGAGAACTTACCCTCTTCCCTGACCCAACGTTTCTCGCCAAGAATGAACTTCCCACCAAAAGGTGGGCCACCTTGAGAATCTGCCCTCTGAAGGAAGATGTCTCTCTATGCCCAGTGGAGAGTCTAAAGGTCTATCTTCGAAGAACTTCAGACTTTGGCGGAGGACAGCTTTTTAAAGGAGAAACACCGGGATCTGATTTGTCACTCAAACAACTAGGGGCGAAGATCACTTACTTTATTCGCAGAGCAGATCCTGACAGTACACCCGCAGATCATGATCCCAGGAAAGTCGGTTCTTCCCTAAACTTTTTCCAAGCAATGGATTTCGAAAGTCTTCGATCTTTCACAGGCTGGAAATCCTCAAGTGTGTTTTTCAAACAATATGCAAAGCAGGTGCACGCATTGAAGCGTTATGTGGTAGCAGCAGTTAGTGTGTTAAAGCCTGCTGCTTAGTTCTGCGCAGAACAGTGAGTTATTCGGGACTCTAACCCAACGGGTGCCTGTGTTGACCCTAGTGCGAAACAGTGATTTTAAGTGCCACCTGGTGACACTAAGAACTGTTCTTCTACAAAGGTGAAGTAACATAGACAAGAACACTTGTGCCACATGTTTTCGGACATGAAGTGTATATAAGACTTTCTAAAAGACTTTATAGTTCTCTTGGAACTTGTGTGTAATGGCAAATTCCTCCTTTTCAGACTCCACACCCACGTCTTCTGTTGTCTTTAGTCTATGTTTGTTAACTACTTTTTATTGACATTTACCTATTTCATATTAATTCTAGAATTTTTATTGAATAAAATAGAATTTTTCGTTACCATATGCGTCTCATTTCGGCCTAACATATGAAATAAAATACTGTTAGAGAATTTTATTATCCTTATTATTTGATCATTATTATAATCTATGTTATAATATTGCTTCTACTTGATGTCTACTCACCTAGAGAAAAGTAAAGTTGTTCAACACAATTATTTAACTTCCCTGATCTGCCCACGAGACCGGCAAGATCTTCGACTACAGGTGAGTTTCTTCATCAAGTAAACTTCAAGATGTTCCTTACGTCCTAATAGGACTTCCCTGCCAGGGGGGCAGGAAGCAATAACATGGTATATGCTTATCTGTAGTGACATGTAACGGAGATGTCACAGTCTCTACGGTCATCAGACCAAAGGAATATTGTTTAGAAGTCGAAGGCACTACAAAGGGAAAAAATCCACGATACGTTAATTCTCTGGTACATTTCCATCAGGACGTCATGGCTTGAGCCCAAAAAACGATTTTGAGGGAAGCGAAAAATCTATTTTTGGGTGAGATAGCCATGACGTCCTGATGGACCCGCCCTGGTTCTCTATTCCGGCCTGTCAGGCCCCTCCCTATCTTATTGTATCATGGAGGCTGGCATATACGCCGGAAGGAATGAGGAAAAGCGCGCCCTGGCGGCATTAATCCAACATGGCGGCTGGATGTGATGTCGCCGAGTACCGTAACAGTAACGAAGGAGGAGAGTTTTGTAACGGCTCCTCCCATACTGGCCACACTTCCCCCTCGAAGCGTAAACGCTATGTGGGGTGCAGATAGCTATGTGGCGTGTCAAGCATATGACCCCTGTTATTATACGATATCCTAAAGGGAACCTTATGGGTACTCGCACCAGAAGTTAGAATTCTGTGAAACCTTTAGTTTAATTCTCTGGGAATATCTACTGTAGTCATATATACCCTTAGGAAGCTACTAAAGGAACCTTCCATCAGGACGTCATGGCTATCTCACCCAAAAATAGATTTTTCGCTTCGCTTAAAATCCGTTTATTTTAAGATGTATTTTCCTCAAGTTTTAGTGTTCCGCTGTGGTTTCTTTTTCAGGAATTTCGAGCTGATCCAAAGGTTTGATAACTTCCATTCCATTTTCAAGTTCTTGTTTGCTTTAACCCTGGATAGGTACGATGGGTCGTTTGCGACCCCGAGCGTCAAAAAAAAACAGGTTTTTCTCACGTGACTCACCCCCGTGACTGAATTTGTGGGTGATCGACCAGCAGGAGGTGTCTCCCCTACACGCTCTAGTAGTGTCCAGATGTGCATTGCTGTAGCTGTACTCCTTCCCCGATTTCTGAGACGCGTCGGGGTCGAGCGCGACCGAGTTTACCCTTCTAAGGTAGTTTGCATAATTATCAAAGTTATTACGTATTATGAAATTGTCGTAGAATGGTGCAACTTGTATAGGTTATCAGTTGTGGAAAGTCTTGGTGGATTGTTTGGCTACCATGTGCATGACTTTTTTTTTAGTTAAAATGTCGTTCATCACCACGAGGACCATTTTACCGCGAGTGCCCCTTTTTAATTTTTTTTCATTTTTTTGCCAAGTCATTTTTCCGTAAGATATTGCCAAATAGGGTCGTAAAACTTTTGCTTGTTTAGTGTTGGAAAGTGTGTCTAGATGATCTGGCTACCCATGCATGACTTTGTTTTTGTCAGATACGACGTAGTTATTGGTATATTGGGTATTTAACTGCGGTTACCAATTTCTGTTTTTTTTTCAATATTTGTAAAAATTACTACGTAGTAAGGAATTGCCGTATATTATTCATTTTTTTTTTCATGTTTATGTGTTAGAAAGTGTGCCTTGATGGTTGGGCTAACACGTGCATGTCTTTTTTTTTATCTGAGATGCCGTATATTAGAATGTCGGGCATTTTACCGCGAGTGTCCCTTTTTCATTTTTTTTCATTTCTTTGCCAAGTCATTTTTCCGTAAGATATTGCGAAATAGTGTCGTAAAACTTTTGCTTTTTTAGTGTTGGAAAGTGTGTCTAGATGATCTGGCTACCCATGCGTGATTTTGTTTTTGTCAGATACGACGTAGTTATTGGTATATTGGGTATTTAACTGCGGTTGCCAATTTCTGTTTTTTTTTCAATATTTGTAAAAATTTACTACGTAGTAAGGAATTGCCGTATATTATTGATTTTTTTTTCATGTTTATGTGTTAGAAAGTGTGCCTTGATGGTTGGGCTAACACGTGCATGTCTTTTTTTTTTATCTGAGATGCCGTATATTAGAATGTTGGGCATTTTTCCGCGAGTGCCCCTTTTTATTTGTTTTGCATTTTTTTGCTTAGTCATGTTACCGTAAGGAATTGGCAAGTAGTGTCGCAAAACTTATATTTTTATAGTGTTGGAAAGTGTTTCTAGATGATCTGGCTACCCATGCCTATTTTTTTTTTAGCCAGATATGGCGTATATATAAGTATGTGTTCGATTTTCCTGTGATTGCCATTTTTTCGTTTTTTCCCATTTCTTTCAAAATTACTACGTACTAAGGAACTATCACAGAGTAATATTTCATTTATATGTTTATTTGTCGGAAAATGTGCCTTGATGGTTTGCCTAGCACGTGGCTGAAATTTTTTTTTTTTCTGAAATGCCGTATATTAGAATGGCCATTTTTCCACGAGTGCCCCTTTTTATTTGTTTTGCATTTTTTTGCTTAGTCATGTTACCGTAAGGAATTGGCAAGTAGTGTCGCAAAACTTATAATTTTATAGTGTTGGAAAGTGTTTCTAGATGATCTGGCTACCCATGCCTATCTTCTTTTTTTAGCCAGATATGGCGTATATATAGGTATGTGTTCGATTTTCCTGTGATTGCCATTTTTTCGTTTTTTCCCATTTCTTTCAAAATTACTACGTACTAAGGAACTATCACAGAGTAATTATTCATTTAGATGTTTATTTGTCGGAAAATGTGCCTTGATGGTTTGCCTAGCACGTGGCTGAATTTTTTTTTTCTGAAATGCCGTATATTAGAATGTTAGCCATTTTTCCGCGAGTGCCCCTTTTTATTTGTTTTGCATTTTTTTGCTTAGTCATGTTACCGTAAGGAATTGGCAAGTAGTGTCGCAAAACTTATATTTTTATAGTGTTGGAAAGTGTTTCTAGATGATCTGGCTACCCATGCCTATCTTTTTTTTAGCCAGATATGGCGTATATATAGGTATGTGTTCGATTTTCCGGTGATTGCCATTTTTTTCGTTTTTTCCCAATTCTTTCAAAATTACTACGTACTAAGAAACTATCACAGAGTAATGATTCCTCTAGATGTTTATTTGTCGGAAAATTTTGTTTACTTTTTTTTTTGATTGAATATCATCAAATTTTTTTAGCTAAAATATTATATTGTTTTACATTTTTTTTTTTCGATTTTATTTCCCTTCAAAAAAATTTTTTTGGGTCAGAATTTTAATTTTATAGTCGTAAAATAATCGACAATTATCCAGCAACCCACCATACAATTTTTATGCATATCCAATAATAATTAGATTAGTAAATAACACCTTGAAATTGACATACCCTTCCTACATTTCAAGTGGCAGATTAGGGAGTCTGAGTCAGTGTGGTTGGCGGCCATTTTGTGGACATATCCGAAGCGTAAGCTGCCCTATCTATATATATTCTTGTTCCCTATAGAATTTGTGATATTTTGGTATATTTTTACCTGCATAAATATCATATTATATATTAAATATATGTATTTTTTTACGAAATTTCTAAGTACTCAAAAAATTACCTTTAGATATGGCCCCTGATATAAATGTAATTTACAAAATAATGAAGATTTTTTTACATATTTCTATTTTAGGATAACATAGGTTTATTCCCTAAAAAAATTAGCCACTTCCTATTTCATTTGGGTACCCAAAAAAATTCATGAAATTTGGACAAATTTTTTTGGCCAAAAAAAGTTACCCTTTTTTTCTCATTTCAGTTCTTCACCTCCATGGGTCTGACTTCATCCAAAATACATCAAGATGTGTCCTAAACATTCAAGAATCAATTCCTAAAAGGATTTGTGTATATATGTATAAACTTTTTTTTTATGAATTTTTATGTCAGGTCTTTTTTTTTCTACTTAATTTTTTAAAATTTTTATAATAAATAGTTTTTCTGCAGATGAGTAGTATTTATCTTTACAGTTGTTTTAAGCATTCATTGAAGTTTTTTTTGGCAAAAGAAAAAAGGAGGTTACTGCAAAAACTGATTTTTCAAGAATTTTTTTTGGCGTCGGGGTCGTTCGCGTCCGAGTATACCCTTAAAGGGGTGTCCGAGGAGCGTACCTATCCAGGGTTAATTTTAGGATGTATTTGTCTCCCATTTCCATGTTCCCACATCTTGTGTTCATTTTCAGGAATTTTGAGCTGATCCACAGGTTGGGTGATTTCCTTTCCATGTTCCTGTTCTGGTGACCCCACTGCTGATTGGTGTTGACCAGGTGGCGTGTGCACAAGAATGAGAGGTGGATCCTTTTTTATGTTAAAACACTATAGGAAACTTCACATGTTTGTGTCAGTCGTGATAAAAGAATAGTGCAATATGTACTGACCTTTATCTGTTCTTTTGAATAGTAGCCAAATCTGTAGTGAGTTGACTATTTTCTGGTGATTCATTTACATTTTGAGTGCTGGATCCTCTCTCATGGAAAAGGGATGCCTAGTTGCAGGACTGGACAAACCTTGACATTTATATTTGTTCCATAACTGACATACAAACCACGCTATTTAATAGGGGGTTTGTTCCGTAACCGAAATACAAACCACGCTATTTACATAGGGTATTACTTTCGGTGTAGCTGAAATGACGAGCCATTAGAATTTTAACGAGGGTTAAGTACCCCCGCGCTAGTTAGCAAGAGGGTAGGGGAAGGGGTAGCTAGCTACCCCTCTCCCACTACACACCGGTGAACTGTCTCACTTCACTCTTGGCTCGGACGATGAGCAGACGTGTCTGTCTTTCGTCCTCGCTTTTGACAGCCTTAATCTGTTTTTTTAAATATTTAACTTAGCCGGTGAATATATAGCTGCAACTCTGTTGCTCGACAGACAAACTCTACGGAAAAAACTCGCCAGCGATCGCTACACAGGTTGCGGGTGTGCCCAACAGCGCCATCTGTCAACCAGATACCCAGCTCTTATGTAAACAAAGACTCAATTTTCTCTCTGTCGAGGTGTCGACAAGACGTACCTTACTCGCTGTTGCTAAACTGGAGTTTTTTCACATCTTTTTGGTGAAGTACTATATTCTGGTTTTGAGCTTTCACTGTGCAGGGTTTTTCTTCAAACAAATCCTTGAACTCTTTTTTGTAACGGATTCATTGTTGATGACTTAGATCGTTTTTGGAATTTTCCCTTGACCAATTCAAAATGGCTGACCCTTCACAAGTTCCCAAATTTAGAAAATGCAATGCTAGGGACTGTTCTAGGCGTCTTCCGAAGGCTTCTATCGACCCTCACACTGTTTGTTCCAATTGTCGGGGTAAAACCTGTCAATTGGAAGATCGGTGTGAGGAGTGCGTGGGCCTTTCGGAATTCGATTTTATCGAATTTGAAAAGTACACACGCAGGCTAGAGAGAGATAGAGTTAGGAGAAGTTCTTCTCGGTCTATTGATGTATCCTCTCCTCATGCTCCACAACCTATTTCTTCCCCTGTAGTGGTTGTTCCTAACCCCCCTCCTAGCACTCAGGAACCATCGATGGCTAACATGATGCGTGCCATCCAGGCTCTGGGTGAGAGAGTTGAGTCCCTTGCAAGTGACCGCAATCAGCTCATGGCGGATGTTAATGAGCTTAAGTGCCAAAGTGCAGTGGGAAGTGCTAAAGTGCCGAGTGATAGTGTTGTGAACAGTGTTGCGCTTGAGGGTTCGTCTGTTCGTGCCTGTCGTCCTCCTAGTCCGGGACCTCTTGCAAGCTCCCAAGTCCAGGGGAGAAGCAATGTCGTACGACGCATGGGTTCGAGAGGCTTTAATCAGCGAACAGACGTTCCCTCCATGGTATCGGGTGTATCTCCCCAAGATCGCCCCTATTTACCTAAGACGAGAGAGCCCATTTATACCTCGTCGTCTGAAGGTGTTTCTCGCAAGAAACTTTGGACCAAGGTCTCCCGGCCTTTAAAACGTAAATCGGTCCCTTCAGGACAAGTCCAACGTCCCGGTTGTAGCCACTGGGTCAGTTCGGACTCGTTGCCGTCATCTGATGACTGCTCACCGCCTAAGAGAGGCAAAGCGGTACCGCTTCAGACACTAACACCGTCTGTCGCCGCACCTGCTCCCGTAGACCCTAAATGGGCTTTACTGCAAGACATGCAGTCCAAGCTTACGTCTCTGATGCAGGACTTTCATGCGGAGAAGGTGGCTGCCGTACCAGCAGCGAGTGCAGTACTTAGCCTACAACCTTCCAAGCGATCGGTTGTGCGTCCTGTGGACGCTGAGGTAACCTTCTCACGTACACCAGTTGAGGGAGTTCCTCCACCGATGCGTTCCAGTGTGGGCTGCCAGCCGCATGTTGACGTTAAGCGACACACGGAGGTGGGTGTTGACGTTCTGGACGTTCAACAACCTTCAGAGTTGACTTGTTTTGACGCGGTGCGTCAACCTCCGCAACCCAGTGTGGTTTCCACTGCGCTACCCAGTCAGTCTAGACAGTCTCGGGTAGACGCTGTGCGTCCTCGCGCTACCAGGGTTGTTGACAGCTCACAGACTGTGCAGCAGGTCCATGATGTTGCGTCCGGCTCAGTCACGCATGCACCAGTGCGACCGGACTCAGCAAACCAGCCGTTACCCACTTCGTTGCCGTTTCCTCATCAGTTTTCGGATGAGGAACTTTCTGATGATGATGTTGCTGCACATCAAGATGAACAACAATCAGAACTGGACGAGCCTAAGTCTACTCAACCCTCTTTGGACTTTAGAAAAGTTTTGGCTATTTTCAAAGAGCTGTTTCCTGACCAGTTTGTTTCTGTGGCTCCTCGTTCTCCGCCTTCAGAGTTTGTTTTAGGCATGCCTTCTACCGCACCTGCCTTTACTAGACTCGTCCTCGCACGCTCGTCCAAGAGAGCTTTGCGGGTGATAGGAGACTGGTTAGAGTCCAAGAAGAGTTTAGGGAAGACAGCATTTGCTTTTCCCCCTGCTAGACTCTCTTCTAGATCGAGCGTCTGGTATGCCACGGGAGAAGTTCTCGGCTTGGGAGTTCCTGCCTCTGCCCAGGGCGACTTCTCAAGTCTTGTAGACTCTCCCCGCCGCCTTGCCATGAGACGCTCAAAGATTTGTTGGTCATCATCGGACCTGGACCACCTTATGAAAGGAATCTTTAGGGCTTTTGAAGTCTTTAACTTCTTAGACTGGTGCCTAGGAGCCCTAAGCAGGAAGATCTCTTCGACAGATAAAGAGACTTCTTTGCTCATTATGTCCTGCATGGACAAGGCCGTCCGTGATGGGTCCAATGAGCTTGCTGCCTCATTTGTGTCCGGAGTCCTCAAAAAGCGAGAATCTCTCTGCTCATTCCTTTCTGCTGGAGTTACACCGTGCCAGAGATCTGAGCTTCTCTTTGCTCCTCTTTCCAAGTGCCTTTTTCCAGAAGTCCTGATAAAGGAAATAGCCGCTTCGTTAGTGCAGAAGGACACTCACGATCTTGTTGCGTCCTCAGCTCGCAAAGCTTCCCCTTTGCCTACATTGTCAGCTAGACCGAGGATGGACTCTCCAGCGTCTCGCTTTATTCCGCCCTTTCGTGGCAGAGCCTCCAGCAGAGGAGGTGCTCGTGCCGAAGGGAAGCGAGGGAAGAGGAAAGGATCCAAGTCCTCTAAGGGCAGAGTCTGACTGCCCGCAACTTCAGACAGCAGTGGGAGCCAGACTCAAGAACTTCTGGCAAGCCTGGGAGAAGAGAGGCGCAGATGCACAATCTGTGAAGTTGCTCAGAGAGGGGTACAAGATCCCTTTTGTACGAAAACCCCCTCTAGCAACGTCTCCCATCGATCTCTCTCCCAGGTACAGAGAGGAAGAAAAGAGACAAGCCCTGAAACTGGAAGTGTCTCTTTTGCTAAAGAAGGGAGCGGTGGTCAAAGTCTCGGACCTTCAATCACCGGGATTCTACAATCGCCTCTTCTTGGTTTCAAAGAAGACAGGAGGGTGGAGGCCGGTGCTAGACGTCAGTGCTCTGAATGTCTTTGTCACAAAGACGAAGTTCTCCATGGAGACCACAAAGTCAGTCTTAGCAGCGGTCAGAAGGGAAGACTGGATGGTCTCCCTAGACCTAAGGGATGCCTACAACCACGTCCCCATCCACTCAGACTCCCAACCTTTTCTGAGATTCGTTTTCGAAAAGGTGGTCTACCAGTTTCGGGCCCTGTGCTTTGGCCTAAGCACAGCTCCTCTCGTGTTTACGAGGCTGATGAGGAATGTAGCCAAATTCCTCCATTTATCGGACATCCGAGCCTCCCTTTATTTGGACGACTGGCTTCTCAGAGCCTCTTCCAGTCGTCGCTGTCTGAAGGATCTCAAGTGGACTCTAGATCTGACCAAGGAATTGGGACTCCTAGTCAATTTGGAAAAGTCGCAACTGGTCCCACCCCAAACTATTGTGTATTTAGGGATGGAGATTCACAGTCTAGCTTTTCGGGCTTTTCCGTCGGCCCCCAGAATAAGTCAAGCCCTGTTATTCATCCAGAACATGCTGAAGAAGGAACGCTGCTCAGTCAGACTGTGGATGAGTCTAGTAGGGACGCTTTCATCCCTGGAACAATTTGTGTCATTAGGAAGACTACACCTCCGTCCGCTTCAATTCCATCTAGCTTTTCACTGGAAAAAGGACAAGACGCTAGAAGCGGTCTCGATCCCGATTTCCGAAAAGATGAAGTCTTGTCTGACTTGGTGGAAGGACATTATCAACTTAAGAGAGGGTCTTCCCCTGGCTGTTCAGACTTCCAACCACGTTCTGTTCTCGGACGCATCGGACGTGGGCTGGGGCGCGACATTAGACGGTCGGGAATGCTCAGGACTGTGGAACTCGAGTCAGAGGAACATGCATATCAACTGCAAGGAGCTACTGGCAGTACATCTGGCCTTGAAAAGCTTCAAGTCTCTCCTTCGAGGCAAAGTGGTGGAAGTGAACTCAGACAACACCACTGCCTTGGCGTACATCTCCAAGCAAGGAGGGACCCACTCACTGACGTTGTACGAGATCGCAAGGGACCTGCTCATCTGGTCAAAAGGTCAAGACATCTCACTAGTAACGAGGTTCATCCAAGGCAACTTGAATGTCATAGCAGATTGTCTCAGTCGGAAAGGGCAAGTAATTCCAACAGAATGGACCCTCCACAAGGATGTGTGCAAGAGACTTTGGGCCACTTGGGGCCAACCAACCATAGATCTCTTTGCAACCTCGCTGACCAAGAGGCTTCCAATCTATTGCTCCCCAGTCCTGGACCCAGCAGCAATACATATAGATGCCTTTCTCCTAGATTGGTCACATCTAGATCTCTACGCATTCCCACCGTTCAAGATTGTCAACAAGGTACTGCAGAAGTTCGCCTCTCACGAAGGGACAAGGTTGACGCTAGTTGCTCCCCTCTGGCCCGCGAGAGAATGGTTCACCGAGGTACTTCGATGGCTAGTAGACGTTCCCAGAAGTCTTCCTCTAAGGGTGGACCTTCTACGTCAGCCGCACGTAAAGAAGGTACACCAAAGCCTCCTCGCTCTTCGTCTGACTGCCTTCAGACTATCGAAAGATTCTCGAGAGCTAGAGGCTTTTCGAAGGAGGCAGCCAGTGCGATTGCTAGAGCAAGGAGAGCATCCACCATTAGAGTCTACCAATCGAAGTGGGAAGTCTTCCGAGACTGGTGCAAGTCAGTCTCTGTATCCTCGACCAGTACCTCTGTAGCTCAAATAGCTGACTTTCTCTTATACCTGAGAAAAGGACGATCCCTTTCAGCTCCCACTATCAAGGGCTACAGAAGCATGTTGGCATCGGTCTTCCGGCATAGAGGCTTAGATCTTTCCAACAATAAAGATCTTCAAGACCTCCTTAAGTCTTTTGAGACCACTAAGGAGCGTCGTTTGGTTACACCTGGTTGGAATTTAGACGTGGTACTAAGATTCCTCATGTCAGACAGGTTTGAGCCGCTACAATCAGCCTCCCTGAAAGATCTCACTCTAAAGACACTTTTCCTAGTATGCTTAGCCTCAGCTAAAAGAGTCAGTGAGATTCATGCCTTCAGCAAGAACATCGGATTTTCATCAGAAAAAGCCACATGTTCGCTACAACTTGGTTTTCTAGCCAAAAATGAGCTGCCTTCTCGACCTTGGCCTAAATCGTTCGATATTCCCAGCTTATCGGAGATCGTAGGCAATGAACTAGAAAGAGTCTTATGCCCTGTGAGAGCTCTTAAGTTCTATTTAAAGTGCACTAAACCTTTACGAGGCCAATCTGAAGCTTTATGGTGTTCAGTTAAGAAACCATCTTTGCCTATGTCAAAGAATGCTTTATCCTACTTTATCAGACTGTTAATACGAGAAGCTCATTCACATCTGAGTGAGGAAGACCAAGCTTTGCTTAAGGTGAAGACGCACGAAGTTAGAGCTGTTGCAACTTCCGTGGCCTTTAAGCAAAATAGATCTCTGCGAAGTATAATGGACGCAACCTATTGGAGAAGCAAGTCAGTGTTCGTGTCTTTTTATCTAAAGGATGTCCAGTCTCTTTACGAGGACTGCTACACACTGGGACCATTCGTAGCAGCGAGTGCAGTAGTGGGTGAGGGCTCAACCACTACAATTCCCTAATTCCATACCCTTTTAATCTTTCTCTTGAAATGTTTTTAATGTTGTTTTTATGGGTTGTCCGGAAGGCTAAGAAGCCTTTCGCATCCTGGTTGATTTGGCGGGTGGTCAAAGTCATTTCTTGAGAGCGCCTAGATTAGGGGTTTGATGAGGTCCTGTTGTATGGGTTGCAACCCTTGATACTTCAGCTCCTAGGGGTCGATCAGCATCCTAAGAGGATCGCGAGGCTCCGTAAGGAAGACGTACTTAAAAGGCAGAGTAATTGTTCAAGTCGACTTCCTTACCAGGTACCTATTTATTTTGTTTTTGTTATTTTGATAACTTCTAAAATGAAATAAAAAACTCTTAGCTCATAAAATGTAAACATATATTACTGGTCTCTACCCACCATCCTGGGTGTGAATCAGCTATATATTCACCGGCTAAGTTAAATATTTAAAAATGATATTTTAATTATAAAATAAATTTTTGAATATACTTACCCGGTGAATATATAAATTAAATGACCCTCCTTTCCTCCCCAATAGAGACGCAGTGGGACGAGGAGAAATTTGAGTCTTTGTTTACATAAGAGCTGGGTATCTGGTCGACAGATGGCGCTGTTGGGCACACCCGCAACCTGTGTAGCGATCGCTGGCGAGTTTTTTTCGTAGAGTTTGTCTGTCGAGCAACAGAGTTGCAGCTATATATTCACCGGGTAAGTATATTCAAAAATTTATTTTATAATTAAAATATCATTTTCTTTTTCTTCAGCTTTGTGTGTTTGGAAGTTGGCCTCTACCTTTCTTCGCAACAATGCGCAAGTGCCCTGGGCTCCCCAGCCGCCCCTGTGGAACATTCATGTCGGCAGTCGAGATGTATCCTCACACCCTTTGCCCGCAGTGTTGAGGTCAACGGTGTGATAGAGACTTAACTTGTAGTGAGTGCAGGGAGTGGTCTACCTGCCAGTGGGAGAGGTTTGCCCGGCGACGCAAGAAGAAGTCTAAGCGAGACCTTTCTCCTTCAAGGGCTGCCTTGAAGAAGGAAGGCTCCAAGTACTCTTCTTCCGCCGCCCGAACCTCCTCCGAAGCTCCCTCTCGATCGGTCTCTCGTGAGAGGCCATTGAGTGGTAGCGCAGACCCTTGTTCTGTTTCCCGACCTCGGGGTGCGGGAGAGGGCGTTGCCTCCCATAGCGAGGCAGCTCCCCCTCCTCCTCCGGGGGAGGATATTGATTCTCATTATGTTGATGACCGTGCTGTGTCTAATGATGATCTATTTCAGCTTTGGGCTTCCTCGGGGCTGAAGGGCTCGCCCTCCAAGGAAGCCCTGTTTGACCTGATCCATTTGGGGGCAGCTGTCAAGCAATCACCGGTAATAGCAGAGGTAGACCCTCCGTCTATTGTCGACGTTGTTGTGGCAGAGGCTTCCGACGGGTCTGGTCAAACTTCTGCTGCTGCTGCTGTTGCGGACGTTGATGAAGGCTCAGCTTCCCCCTCCGATCATCCTTCGAGGGGGGAGTTGAGTCCCACGGTCTCTCCTGCGGGCGC
The DNA here is from genome assembly GCF_036898095.1 of Palaemon carinicauda. Taxonomy (NCBI): domain Eukaryota; kingdom Metazoa; phylum Arthropoda; class Malacostraca; order Decapoda; family Palaemonidae; genus Palaemon; species Palaemon carinicauda. The sequence goes on from NC_090756.1 coordinate 76,631,345, forward strand.
GTCTCCTCCTCGGGGGAGTGCACTGACAGAGACTCCTCTTCGGAGGACCGATGATGTGGATTCCCTGCCTCGAGGTCGCCTTTGCCGTAAGGCTCGTCCTCCTCTTCGCCGTAGAGGCCTTCTTTCTTCCTATAAGGGAGTTAGGAGGCGCCTCTTCGGGTCTTCTTCACCGTCGCCTTCCCCTGCTGAGGATTCTTCTCGTTGGGAGCAGACCGTCGCAGCCTCGTCCTTGGACCTCTCCGCAGATCACTCGCAATCTCCTACGCCTGCCAGACCTTCCAGACCTTCCGGCCTGCCATTGCCTTTCCTGGATGCAGATGCGCAGTGGGCGCCTACTCATCCCGTCATCCGGCGGGCACTGGTCCCTTCGGGGCAAAGGGACTTATCCCACGGTGTGGTAAGTCCCTTGCGCATCAGGTTTCTCCTGTGCGCACAACTGCGCGTTCGCGCGCAGTAGCGCTCAAGTGCTCTCCAGAGTTCCAGTCTTCCGACTCGTCTCGCAAGCGATCACCTGCGCGTCAGCGCTCACCTGCGAGTCAGCGCTCACCTGCGAGTCAGCGCTCTCCTGCTCGCCAGCACTCTACTGCCAGCCGTCAGCACCTTTCAGTTCCTGCTGCGCGTCATGCGTGCCATCGGTCTCCTGAGCGCCCACGATCTCCTGCTCGTCAGCGCGCACCTGCGCACCCAGTTCCTGATGCGCCCCCTGCGCGCCAACGCTCGCCCACGCGCCCACGATCTTCGGATCTGGACACAGGCAAGGAGTGTTCTCCTTCGCCTCATCCACGCGCACCTGTGCGGCCTTCTTCGCCTGCGCGGCCTTCTTCGCCTGCGCAACAGAGCGCCCGCACTCAGGTGCGCACTTGCCCACGAGACATCTCCTGAGCCCGTCCACGAGCGTGCGCCCTTGTGCGCAAGCTCGCAATTTGTTCCTGCGCCCCAGCTGACTGCGATCGACAACGCGACTGCACGTCAACGCCCTCCTGCGCGCCAACGATCTCCTACGCACCCGCACGATCCATCACCTGTGTGCAAGCGCTCGCCAGCACGCCCATGCCTCTGATCGTCACAGGTCTCCGACGCGCCCACGTGCTAAATCACCTGCACGCGGTCGGTCACCTGCTCGCCCTGCGCGCCATCGTTCGCCAATGCGCCATCACGCGCCAGCGTTTGCCAACGCGCCAGCGTTCGCCAACGCGCCGGCGTTCGCCAACGCGCCGGCGTTCGCCAACGCGCCAGCGTTTGCCAACGCGCCAGCGTTCGCCAACCCGCTATCGCTCACCAACACACCATCGCTCGCCAACGCGCCATCGATCTCCTGCGCGCCATCATTCTCCTGAACGCCAACGATCTCCTCTACCATCGCGCGCACTTTCACCTGTGCGCCAACGCGTCCCCTCGCCAGCGCGCCCACGCGCTCACTCGCCAGCGCGCCCACGCGCTCACTCGCCAGCGCGCCCACGCGCTCACTCGCCAGCGCGCCCACGCGCCCACTCACCTGCGCGCCTACTCGCTCGCGCGCGACCGCGCCCCCGCGCGTATATCTCCGCGCGAATGCGTACCCTTGCTCCAGCAGTCGCCCACGCGCGACCCAGCAAATGTTCCATCGCGCAAGCGCCAGCGCGACCCCCATTCTCGCTGGGATTCGCAGCGCGTGCAGCTGGTAGGGACACGTACTTCTAGATCGCCATCAGGATCGCCACCGCGCAAGCACAGAGTTCTCATCCAGGAGCAGGAAGAGTCACCGGCGAGGTCCAGGCAACATTCTTCCCTTTCTTCGTTTCATGCAGGCCCCGTGGCGTCCACTCCGAAGGATCAGGAGATCCCCTTCCCTCCAGTGGGGACCACTGACACTGCGTCGATCTCCGGTCAGTTTTGGTTTCGTCACCTGATGAAAGCGGTGGTGCAGGCTGTGAAGCCGGCCCTCGCTGATCTGGGACTTACACCAAAGACAGACTCCCCCCGCTGAAGAGAAGGAGAGGAGTGGACTTCGTGGTGACTTCTCCCAGGGAGAAGTTGGCTCCCAAGAGGTCCGGCAGGAAGGCTCCATCCCCTTCGCAGTCGTTTTCTCCTCCGGTGGACGAAGCTTTTCCGTCCTCAGGAGATTCCAGCGAGGTGAGGGCCTCTCCCACGGCACCAATGGGAGAAACCCCACCTCGAGGAAGAGAAACGTCTCGCGTGGAAGGTACCTTCCAGACCTCTTTGCTGGAGTCCTGTATCCCTCCCAGGAGGGAACCCAAGAACTCAAAGACGATTCCTAAGTCGTCTTTACGGATTCGACCAGAGCCAACCAGACCCCGGGAGAACATCCACGTGTCTCCCCAAGAAGAGCCTTTGGGGACAGGAGACTTAGCTGCCAGTCCACAGGGAGGAGAGCAGCACGAGTCGGAGCATGCCTTCTGGCAGGTCTTGAATCTGATGAGGCAACTCAACAGGTTCAAGGACAAGGAGATCGCCCCTCGTGAAGGCAAGGATACAGTCCTAGACTAAGTCTTTGGTACCCAGAAGCCACCAAGGGCCAGTGCAGCTTTGCCTTGGTCCAAGGGGGTGAAGAGTGCCAGAGATAAGGTCGAGGGCCAGCTCTCGGAACTCGCCTCCTCCAGCTGTTCTTCTGCCGGGAACAAACTCCTTCTACCTCCTCGTGTTCAACAGAGGAGGTACTTTGAGATCATGGGGGAATCCAGTATGGCTCTTCCCCTCCACCACTCGGTGGAAGAGCTCACCAGGGGAACTTCTTTCGAGAAGCTCTCCTCCCGGCAGGTGACATTCTCGGCATCGGAGATCCTGGGCCAGGAGAAGGTCGCGAAGTGTGCCATGCAGCCCACTTCGTGGCTGGATGTCTGGCTGGGGTCTCTGGGCATCCTCTTGCGCTCCGAGGACTTGTCTAAGGAGAGCAATAGGAAGGCGCTGGAGACCTTCCTCCTCTCGGGCACTCGCTCCATCGAGTTTCTGGCTCACCAGGTTACCACCCTGTGGGCCAACTCGATCCTAAAGCGACGTGATGCGGTGACCAAGAAGTTCCATCCGAAGGTCCCCGCCGTGGATGTCGGCAGGCTCAGACACTCCTCCATCCTTGGAGGAAGCTTGTTTGAGCCCAAGGATATAGAACGCACAACTGAGAGGTGGAGGAAGTCGAATCATGATTCGCTCCTCCAAAGGGCCCTCACATCTTGGCCCTACTAGCCTCCAGCTCCACAACAGCAACAACAGCAGCCTCGCAGGACACCGAAGCAGGCTCCGTCAGCTAAGACGAAGGTATCTAAGCCACAGCCCTTTCCCGTCAAGGACAGGAGGGGCGGAAAGTCCTCCAGGGGAGGCAGAAATCCTAGAGGGAGCGGCCGAAGCCACAAACGATAGGATAGGCAGTCCCCCTGCGTGTCCACCTGTGGGGGGATGCCTACAAAGTTGCGTGCACAGGTGGCAGCAACATGGGGCCGATCCCTGGACAGTCTCTGTGATCGGCCAAGGGTATCGCATCCCATTCACAACATCTCAACCTCCCCTGACAGCGAATCCAGTGTCGTTGAGCTCCTATGCCATGGGATCGGCAAAGGGGCTAGTCCTTCAGGCAGAAGTCGAGACCATGCTCAAGAAGGATGCTCTCCAAGAGGTCGTCAACAGCTCCCCAGGCTTCTTTAGTCGACTCTTTCTTGTAAAGAAGGCGTCTGGAGGCTGGAGACCCGTCATCGATCTCAGCTCTGAACAAGTTTGTCAAACAAACTTCGTTCAGCATGGAGACAGCGGACACGGTCAGACTTGCAGTAAGACTGCAAGACTTCATGTGCACACTGGATCTGAAGGACGCGTACTTCCAGATCCCAATCCATCCGTCTTCCAGGAAGTACTTGAGATTCAGCCTTGACAACAAGACCTACCAGTTCAAGGTACTGTGCTTCAGTCTCTCCACAGCACCTGAGGTGTTCACCAGAGTGTTCACCCTGATTTCGTCGTGGGCGCACAGTAACGGCATCCGTCTCCTCCGGTATCTGGACGACTGGCTGATCCTGGCAGACTCGGAGTCGACCCTCCTTCGACACCGAGACAGGCTTCTGGGACTTTGCCAAGATCTGGGGATCATGGTAAATCTCGTGAAGTCCTCTCTGCGGCCGACCCAACGACTGGTATATCTAGGCATGTTATTAGACACCAATCTCCACAAAGCCTTTCCATCAGACGACAGGATAGCAAGGCTGAGGAGGGTTGCAGAGCCTTTCCTCAGGCGAGAAGAGCTTCCAGCCCAATCATGGTTACGTCTTCTAGGTCACCTAGCCTCCCTGGCCCGTCTGGTCCCGAACGGCCGCCTCAGGATGAGATCCCTGCAATGGCGGCTCAAGTCCCGGTGGAATCAGGGCAGCGATTCCCCGGACTCTCTGCCTCCTATAGGACCCACGGAACAGGCGGACCTGCGGTGGTGGCTGATCGACGAAAACCTACGAAAGGGAGTGGATCTTCTCGTCCTTCCCCCGGATTTGACACTGTTCTCGGACGCGTCAAAAGAAGGGTGGGGGGCCACGTTCTGAACCAGAAGATCTCAGGCCTTTGGTCAGAATCAGAAAAGTACCTACACATCAACCTGCTAGAGATGAAGGCTGTGTATCTGGCTCTTCAACAGTTCCAACGGACCCTGGCGGGCCACTCCGTGGTAGTGATGAGCGACAACACCACGGTAGTGGCTTATATCAACAAGCAGGGAGGTACCTTTTCACAACAGCTATCCCATCTTGCAGTAGAGATACTGAGGTGGTCCGAAGTCCACTCGATAACACTATCAGCTCGCTTCATTCCTGGAAAGAGGAATGTGCTCACCGACAGTCTGAGCAGAGCTTCGCAGATAGTGAGTACCGAGTGGTCTTTGGATCCTCAGATAGCCAACAAAGTCCTGACTTTGTGGGGTTCCCCGACAGTGGACCTGTTCGCGACAGCCTTGAATTTCAAGCTGCCACTGTACTGTTCCCCAGTCCCCGACCCCAAGGCTCTCTGGCAAGATGCCTTCCAACAAAGGTGGGACAACATCGACGTTTACGCCTTCCCACCGTTTTGTCTGATGAGAAGGGTGCTCAACAAGACCAGACTATTGGTCAATCTGTCAATGACCTTAATAGCTCCGCTATGGCATCACGCGGAATGGTTCCCGGATCTTCTGCAACTCCTAACGGAACCTCCGAGAGAACTTCCCCCACGACACGAGCTATTATTATTATTATTATTATTACTATCCAAGCTACAAACCTAATTGGAAAAGCAAGATGCTATAAGCCCAGGGGCTCCAATAGGGAAAAATAGCCCAGTGAGGAAAGGAAATAAGGAAATAAATAACTGAAGAGAACAAATTAACAATAAATCATTCTAAAAAAAGTAATGTCAAAAGAGATATATCATATGTAAACTATTAACAACGTCAACAACAAATATGTCATATATAAACTATAAAAAGACTCATGTCTGCCTGGTCAACAAAAAAGCATTTGCTCCAACTTTGAACTTTTGAAGTTCTACTGATTCAACAACCCGATTAGGAAGATCATTCCACAACTTGGTAACAGCTGGAATAAAACTTCTAGAGTACTGCGTAGTATTGAGTCTTATGATGGAGAAGGCCTGGCTATTAGAATTAACTGCCTGCCTAGTATTACGAACAGGATAGAATTGTCCAGGGAGATCTGAATGTAAAGGATGGTCAGAGTTATGAAAAATCTTATGCAACATGCATAATGAACTAATTGATCGACGGTGCCAGAGATTAATATCTAGATCAGGAATAAGAAATTTGATAGACCGTAAGTTTCTGTCCAACAAATTAAGATGAGAATCAGCAGCTGAAGACCAGACAGGAGAACAATACTCAAAACAAGGTAGAATAAAAGAATTAAAACACTTCTTCAGAATACGCGTAGATTGATCACCGAATATCTTAAAAGACTTTCTCAATAAGCCAATTTTTTGTGCAATTGAAGAAGACACAGACCTTATATGTTTCTCAAAAGTAAATTTGCTGTCAAGAATCACGCCTAAAATTTTGAAAGAGTCATACAAATTTAAAGAAACATTATCAATACTGAGATCCGGATGTTGAGGAGCCACCGTCCTTGACCTACTTACAATCATACTTTGAGTTTTGTTAGGATTCAACTTCATACCCCATAATTTGCACCATGCACTAATTTTAGCTAAATCTCTATTAAGGGATTCACCAACCCCAGATCTACATTCAGGGGATGGAATTGATGCAAAGAGAGTAGCATCATCTGCATATGCAACAAGCTTATTTTCTAGGCCAAACCACATGTCATGTGTATATAGTATGAAAAGTAATGGGCCAAGAACACTACCCTGTGGAACACCGGATATCACATTCCTATACTCACTATGGTGCCCATCAACAACAACTCTTTGAGATCTACTACTTAAAAAATCAATAATAATGCTAAGAAACGACCCACCCACTCCCAACTGTTTCAGTTTGAAAACAAGGGCCTCATGATTAACACGGTCAAAGGCAGCACTAAAATCAAGGCCAATCATACGAACTTCCCGACCACAATCAAGGGATTTCTGTACTGCATTGGAGATTGTAAGAAGGGCATCACATGCTCCAAGGCCTTTCCGAAAACCAAATTGCAAACTAGGGAATAGATGATTACCTTCAGCAAACCTATTAAGACGTTTTGCCAGAAGACGTTCAAAAACTTTAGATAATATGGGAGTTATGGAAATTGGGCGGTAATCAGTGGGACTTGAGCTACCACAAACACATTTACATAGAGGAGTAACATTACCAATTCTCCAACAAGTGCTAAAAGCTCCTCTTCTTGCTAACTTGCGTAAAATAACAGATAACTTTGGAGCTAAAAAATCTGCTGTCTTTATAAAAAACAAAGGAAAAATACCATTAGGGTCTACACCTCCATAAGCATCAAGGTCCATCAACAGAGCTTTAATATCACGAGATCGAAAAGCTAAACTAGTTAGTTTAGCCTCAGGAAAACAGGAATGAGGAAGTTCAAGTTTTTCATTACTCTGTTTACTGTCAAAAACATCAGCCAAAAGGGTTGCCTTTTCCTTTGGACAGTGAGTGACTGAGCCATCTGGTTTAAGTAAAGGAGGAACTGTTGCATCTACACCAAAGAGTGCAGATTTAAGGGTAGACCACCATTTATGTTCCTGAGTTGTACCAGAGAGGGTTTCTTTTATGATTAAATTGTACTCCTTTTCAGTTGAGGCATAAACTCTCTGAGCAAAAGCTCGAAGCTGAGTATAGTTGTTCCAGGTTAAATCTGATCTGTTACCCTTCCAAAGGTGATAGGCCTCCTGCTTCTTCAAATAAGCACGTCTACAATCATCATTGAACCACGGTTTGTCCTTCACTCGGTACCTTAGCACACGAGAAGGGATACGCCTATCAATTATGTTGACTAGATTCTCATTCAAAGGGACAACAGGATCTACACTATTATATAATTGTGACCAATTCAAGCACAAAAGATCATGCAAAATCCCATTCCAGTCTGCTTGGGATTTCATATAAATTTTACAAGAATATGATATATCAGGGACAGGCTGCTCAGTCTTCACTAATAATGAAATCAAGGCATGATCAGAAGTCCCGACTGGAGAACCAACCTTACTAGTTATAACGCCAGGGGAGTCAGTGTATACGAGGTCCAAGCAATTACCAGACCTGTGAGTAGCTTCATTTATGATTTGCTCACAGCCTGATTCCGAGGCAAAGTCTAAAGCTCTTAAGCCATGGCGATCGGTAGGAGAGATAGAACTCAACCACTCCCTATGGTGAGCATTAAAATCACCAACAAAGACAAACGAAGCCTTTCTATCATCTTCTTGTATCTTAGCCATAATGGTAAGAAGACAATCGAAGATAGAATCATCCATGTCTGGATTCCGGTAGATTGAACACAAATAAAAGTTGTTATGCCTGCCACAAACTTTTATTACCTGAATCTCATGACATCCACATTGATAGCAGGACTTATGAGAGGCAGGGTACTCGGTCCTAATATACACCGCCATTCCCCTGGCCCTAGGAATGGAATCACGTTTCAGCATTATTGGCTTCTTAAAACCAGTTATAAGGAGCTCAGATGAGTGCCTCATATTAGAAACCAAAGTTTCTGAGCACAAAAGAATATCATACTGTCTAGACGCAACTGTAAGGTCTCGGATATTAGCATGAAGACCACGAATATTGCAATACAGAAGACGACATTGACGAAATCTAGGACGTACTGGTCCCGGATCTCGCTCAATGTCTCCAGACAGCATAAGAATTAATAGAAATAAAAAAGAGACATCATACTTAAAAACTAGATTAACAAGAATTAAAACAAAAACAATATGTACAGAATAATAATAAAAGTGATTGATGATATCCATAGACTATAGTAAAAAGTCGGAAAAACTGGTCAACATGGAGGAGCCGATACACCATGCAAGGCTAAATACCCTCCAGGATAGCCTCTTCAACTGAAGGGAGGACAGTAAGGCTGGTTTTGAGAAGAAAAAATCAGAAAAAGGAAAAGACAACCTCTTGATAAACCACCAGGCATCCATGGCCCTTCTATTAAGCCTGCCCAACACACCATTTCAAAAAAACAAGAGGAAGAAAAAAAAATAAGATAGAATAGTGTGCCCGAGTGTACCCTCAAGCAAGAGAACTCTAACCCAAGACAGTGGAAGACCATGGTACAGAGGCTATGGCACTACCCAAGACTAGAGGACAATGGTTTAATATTGGAGTGTCCTTCTCCTAGAAGAGCTGCTTACCATAGCTAAAGAGTCTCTTCTACCCTTACCAAGAGGAAAGTACACTGAACAAATTGCAGTGCAGTAATTAACCCCTTGGTGAAGAAGTGTTAAGTATCTCATTGTTGTCAGATGTATGAGGAAAGACGAGAATATGTAAAGAATAGGCCAGACTATTCCGTGTAAGTGTAGGCAAAGAAAAAATAAGCCGTGACTAGAGAAAGGGGTCCAATGCAATACTGTCTGGCCAGTCAAAGGATCCAATACCTCTCTAGTGGTAGTATCTCAATGGGTGGCTGGTGCCCTGGCCAACCTACTACCTACTACCTACTCGGACAACCACATTGCAACATCTACCACAAAGCCGTAGCCTCGCTTCGGCTTCACGCCTGGAGATTATCCAACGTCCCCTCACGGAGAGAGGCTTTTCGCAACAGGTTGCGGAAAGAATGTTTTGACACCTGCGGAAGTCCTCCGCAGGGGTCTACCAGGCGAAGTGGAGAGTCTTTTGTGGTTGGTGTCGTGGAAGGGGTATCTCTCCACTCGATGCCACTATTCCAGCAATAGCGGAGTTCCTCATGTATTTGCGGGAGTAAATGCGCCTTTCAGTCTTGGCAGTGAAAGGCTATCGCTCAGCCTTAAGCCTGGCCTTTAGGCTGAAAGGAATGGACATTTCTTCCTTGCTGGAACTTTCTTTACTCATACGTAGCTATGAGCTTACCTGCCCTCAGTCGGAAGTGAGACCTCCTCCATGGAACGTGGTTCGGGTCCTCAGGGCTCTTAAGAGACCCCCGTTCGAACCATTACGCCAGGCCTCTGATCGACACCTGACTTGGAAGACGGCATTCCTACTCGCGTTGGCTTCGGCCAAACAAGTCAGTGAACTTCATGGTCTCTCATACAACATCGCCCATTCAAGGGGATGGGGGGAGGTAACGTTCAGGTTCGTCCCTGAGTTTGTGGCCAAGACTCGGAACCCGGGAGTGCCGGACCCATGGTTTGACTCCTTCAGGGTCACGAGTCTCCGTTCTGTAACTAGTGACCCAGACCATCTGCTATTATGCCCAGTGAGGAGTCTGAGGCGTTACTTGAAGAGAACAGCTGCAGTTCGTCCCCGCGTGCAGTCGTTGTTTGTAAGCACAGGAAGGACTAAGAGGAGGGTCACCAAGAATACCATCTTGGCCTGGATTCGAAGGGTTATCCATCACGCCTTGAATCCTGACCCTCCTCCGTCACGTCGCCCTAGAGCACACAATGTCAGGGGCATCACTACGTCGCCCTAGAGCACACAATGTCAGGGGCATCACTACGTCCCTGGCCTTTAAGAGAAACTTCTGTGTGACGCAGGTGCTACAAGCTGGGGTCTGGAAGCGTCAAACGACCTTCACAGCCCACTACCTGCAGGATGTGACCCACAGGAGCCTCGATACTTTCTCTATCGGCCCTGTGGTGGCTGCACAACAGCTGGTCTAGCCTCAGGCTCCTTTATGGACAGGTAGCAGAAGGTTGAGGGCATTGTTACCCGGTCTTAGTCTTCGTGAATGAAAGAGTATGCCTGGCCCTTACTTCTTTCTTCATCCTCCCCTCTCTTGGGGAAAGCAGCATCCTGGTCTCTGCATAGCTGACCTCAACCTCTGCAGGTAAACCATGCTCCCTTGTGTTCCTAGTATTAAGTTAATACTGTCGCATCTCCCATACCCTGACGAGGTGGTATTGGGAACGTCCTAGCCTAGATTCCATCTAAAGGACTCCAGGTCAACTTCCTAGGATGAGTCACACTTTATTCCTCCACACACAAGCTTATGTAGGCCACACGTTCCTTGCAGAGCAAGGAACTTGCGAGGTGCAGGGACTCTTTTTCTCGAGTGCTGCTCACTCGGATTTGGAGTCCCCGGGCAAGCCAAAGCCAGTAAGGCTGGGGACTTTCCACCCTTCCTAAGGGGTAAGTCACCCTATGTAAATAGCGTGGTTTGTATTTCGGTTACGGAACAAATGACAAATTCGGAGATAATTTGTATTTTTCCTAACCATACAAACCTTAGCTATTTACACATATTTGCCCGCCAGCCCTGTCTCCCAAGACAAGTCCTACCTCTAAGTGAAGTGAGACAGTTCACCGGTGTGGGGGGGGGGCAGGGGTAGCTAACTACCCCTTCCCCTACCCCCTTGCTAACTCGGGGGTAGTTAACCCTCGTTAAAATTCTATTGGCTCGTCATTTCAGCTATCCCGAAAGTAATACCCTATGTAAATAGCTAAGGTTTGTATGGTTAGGAAAAATACAAATTATCTCCGAATTTGTTATATTACTTTCGGCGTAGCTGAAATGACGGGCCATTAAAATTTAACGAGGGTTTACTACCCACACCGCTAGTTAGAGGGGGTAGGGGAGGGTAGCTTGCTACCCCCCCCCCCACACACACACACCTGTTTGAGCTCAATTTGCTCTTGGCTCGGATGGTAGACGGACGTGTCCTCTTTCATCCTCGCCGCTTATTGGCAGCCATTAATGCTTTTTTGCTTTTTCTTTGACAGGTTTGTGTGTGAAGTTGGCCTCTGCGATTATGCGCACCTGTCCTGGATTACCCGACCGCCCCTGCGGAACATTCATGTCGCCGGTCGAGACAGACCCTCACACCCTTTGCCCTTATTGTAGAGGCCAACGGTGTGACAGTAATAACAAGTGTGGTGAGTGTAGGGAGTGGTCTACCTCCCAGTGGGAGAGGTTTTCTCGGCGACGTAAGAAGTTGTCCAGGCGGGATCTTTCTCCTTCGAGGGTTTCTTTGAAAGGAGAAAACCCAAGGACTCTTCTTCCGTTGCCCAAACCTCCTCCGAAGCTCCCACTCGATCGGTCTCTTTCGAGAGATCGTCGAGTGGTAGCGTAGACCATGGTTCTGTTTTCCAAGCTCGGGGTTCGAGAGATGGTGTTGCCTCCCCTAGCGAGGCAGCTCCACCTCTCCCCCCGGGGGAGGGTGTGTCATTAATCCATCTGTTTCAGCTTTGGTCTTCCTTGGGGCTCGAGGGTTCGCCCTCCTAGGAAGCATTACTTGACTACATCCGATTGGGTGCCGCTGTCAAGCAATCGCCGACTTTGGCAGAGGTTGATCCTCTGTCGATTGTCGACGTTGTGGTGTCAGACGTATCCAACGCGGTATCTCCTAATACCTCTGCCTCTTTAAATCCTGCAGTAGCTGAAGGCTTAGTTTCTCCCGTTCCTGCTCAACCGACGAGGGAGAAACTAAGTCCAACAGTTTCTCCTGCTATTGTTGCTCCTCCTCGGGGAGTTCACTTACAGAGACTCCTCTTCGGAGGACTGCAGAAGGTCAGAAGGTTGTCCTTTCGAAGAACACGTCGACCTTCCACCTGACAGACCTGCTGACCTGCCGTCATCGTTCCTGAGAGCTGATGCGCGCTACGCGCCTACGAAACCTGACTTGCATGCTCGTCAGGCATCGAACCCTATTACGGGGCATCAAGGGCGTATGCGCCATCGCGCGCATACGTCCCTTACACGCCATGCTAATGATGTGCCAGCGCTCTCCTACGCGTCAGCGCTCTCCAACTCGTCAGCGCTCTCCAACGTGCCAGCACTCTCCCGCGCGCCAGCGCCCACACACTGCGATCTCTCCTGCGTGCCCACGATCTTCGGATTTGGGTGCTGTCGGGAAGTCAAAAAAGACTTCTCTTACGCGCCAGCGCTCGCCATCGCGCGGCCACGCGCAGTCACCCTCTCGCGCCCGCGAGGATACGCGCGCGCGCGCCCATCCTCTCCTGCAGTTGCGCGCCCACACGCACAGGCTCCAACTGCGCGCCCGCGCGCCAAGTGTATCTCTCCTAAGCGCGCGTGCCCTACGACATCTACTGGGGCGCGTAAACTCTCGCCTGCACGCCCACGTGTCTAACGACATGATCCTGCACGCCCACGCACGCAATCAGTCCCTTGCCCACTCTCCTGTGTACCCACAGTCTCCCGCGCGCGCTCCTATGTGCCATCACTCTCCTGCGCACCCTCGCAATCGCCCTCGCGCGCTCCAGCAATCTCACGCGCGCGACCCCTGGTATTCTCCATTGCACGAGCACCATTACACGCCCCCGTGTGAGCATCAATACCCTCCCGCGCGCAAGGGTGTTGGACAACGCATGGCAAGGTGCCATCGCCGCATTCCCTTCCCTGCAAGCGCATAACAGAAAAGTCCAGGATCTCTTTTTCTTCTTTTCAGGCGATCCCCCCTTTGGAAACTCCTCCCAAGGATCCGTCGATCCCTGTCCCTCCAGAGAAAGTTTCTGACATCGCGGCTGTCAGTCAACAGCTATGGTTCGGTGCGCTTATCAGAGCAGTTACGCAGGCTTTCAAGCCTATTCTCTCTGAGTTAGGTCACAGATCCTTGGCTGTTTCTACCCCTCTTAAGAGAAAAAGAGGATTTCCGGACGCGGTGACTTCTCCGAGAGCTAAGTTGACTCCTCGCAAGCCTTCAACGCAGATTCCTTCACCCCCCCAGACTTTTTCTCCTTCCCTGTCGGACGAGGACTTCCCGTCCTCAAGGGAGTCACGTGAGGTGAGATGTTCCAATGAGGGAAACCCCACCTCGCGTTGAAAAGTCTTCCCGGGTAGGGGCTGAAAAGAACTTGCCACTGTCTATGTTAGAATCCTACATCCTTCCCAGGAAGAAGTCGAAGGACTCGAAGACGGTACCAAAATCCTCGACAAGACTTAGGACGGAGCCAGCTAGCCACTCGGAGAACTTCCGCGAATCTCCCCAAGAAGAGCCTTTGAGGACAGGAGACTTCGCTGCAAGTCCAACATCCGGAGGGGAACTACAAGAGTCAGAGCATGCATTTTTGCAGATTCTGACTCTTATGAGGGCTCTCATGGCCGACCCGGAGATCCCTCCTCGAGAGGGCAAAGACACAGTCTTGGACCGCGTATTTGGCCCTCAAAAACCCTCTAAGGCCAGTGCGGCTCTGCCCTGGTCTCAGGGGGTTAAGAGTACCAGGGACAAGATCGCTGTTCAGCTCTCTGAGTTGTCCTCCTCCAACCGTTCCAGTGCCGGCAACAAGCTTCTCCCACCTCCTCGCTTACAGCAAAGGAGATACTTCAAGATCTTAGAGGAGCCTTGTTTAGCTCTTCCTCTCCACCATTCATTGGAAGAGCTTACCAGGGGAGTCCCTCTTGAGAGACTCTCCAACCGGCAGGTCTCGTTCTCGGCAATCGAGATCCTTAACCAAGAGAAGGTTGCGAAGTGTGCTATGTAAGCCACTTCGTGGCTGGATATCTGGTTAGGGACCTTAGGTATCCTGATACGCTCTGAGGACTTCTCCAAAGAACGTACCAGGAAAGCTATGGAGACGTTCCTCCTCTCAGGCACTCGCACGATCGAGTTTCTGGCCCACCAAGTCTCGAACTTGTGGGCAAACACCATCCTGAAACATAGGGATGCAGTGGCTGAGAGGTTCCATCAGAAGGTCCCTAGCACCGAGATAAATAGGCTCAGGCATTCTTCCTTAGAAGGAACAAACTTGTTTGAGCCTAAGGATGTGGAACAGGCTGCTGAGAGGTGGAGGAAGGTCCACCAAGACTCACTCCTTCATAGGGCTTTGACATCCAAGCCCTATAAGCCTCCAGCACCCCAGCAGTCCCGTCCGACCAAGACCACAAAACCAACGGCAGCAGCGAAAACAGTGGTGTCTAAGCCCTTTCCTGTCAAGGACAAGAAAGGCAAAAAGTCCTCCAGAGGAGGTAAGAATCCTAGAGGGAGCAGCCCTCTAGGATTGGCAGTCCCCCTGCATGTCCACCATTGGGGGGATGCCTACAAAGTTGCGCAGACAGGTGGCAGCAACTCCGGGCCATTTCCTGGACGATTTCCGTAATCAGTCAGGGATATCCCGTCCCGTTCACAACATCTCTACCTCCCCTGACGACGAATCCAGTGTCATTGAGCTCCCTTGCCATGGGATCAGCAAGGGGGGCAAGCCCTTCGGGCAGAAGTCCAGACCCTGTTGAAGAAGGGCGCTCTCCAAGAGGTCCTCGACGGGTCCTCAGGCTTCTTCAGTCGACTCTTTCTTGTAAAGAAGGTGTCTGGAGGGTGGAGACCAGTCATCAACCTCTCGGCTCTGAACAAGTTTGTCAAACAAACTCCGTTCTGCATGGAGACCGCAGACATGGTCAGACTAGCAGTGAGACTGCAAGACTTCATGTGTACACTGGATCTGAAGGACGCGTACTTCCAGATCCCAGTCCATCCGTCTTCAAGGAAGTACTTAAGATTCAGCCTAGACAACAAGGAGTACCAGTTCAAGGTGCTGTGTTTCGGTCTTTCCTCAGCACCACAGGTTTTCACCAGAGTGTTTACCCTAATATCTTCGTGGGCAAACAGGATCGTCATTCGTCCCCTCCGTTATCTGGACGACTGGCTGATCCAAGCAGACTCTGTGTCATCCCTTCTTCAACACCGGGACAAACTTCTGGGACTTTGCCAGGATCTGGGGATCATGGTAAATCTCGAGAAGTCCTCTCTGCTTCCTACTCAAGAACTGGTATATCTAGGCATGGTTATAGACACCAATCGCCACAAAGCCTTCCCATCAGACGACAGGATAGCAAGGCTGAGGAAGGTTGCAAGCCCTTTTCTCAGACGAGAAGAACTTCCAGCCCAATCGTGGTTGTGTCTCCTCAGTCACCTTTCATCATTGCCTCGTCTAGTTCCCAACGGTCGCCTCAGGATCAGATCCCTCCAGTGGCGACTAAGTCCCAGTGGAATCAAGGTTACGATTCCCGGACGTCCTGATCCCTATGGGACCTGCGGAACGGACGGACCTCCAGTGGTGGGTGACAGAGGAGAACCTACGAAGAGGAGTGGATCTTCTCGTCCTCCCCCCGGATTTGATGCTGTTTTCGGAAGCCTCAAAGAAAGGGTGGAGGGCCCACGTACTGCACCACAGGACCTCAGGCCTGTGGTCAGAATCAGAAAAGTGCCTCCACATAAATCTCCTAGAGATGAAGGCCGTCTTCCTGGCCCTTCAACAGTTCCCACAATACCTGGCGGGTCACTTTGTGGTGGTGATGAGCGACAACACCACAGTAGTGGCTTACATCAACAAACAAAGAGGTACCTTTTCGAAGCAGCTATCCCATCTTGCAGTAGAGATACTGAGATGGGCCGAAGTCCACTCGATTCCGCTATCGGCACGTTTCATTCCAGGCAAAAGGAATGTGCTCGCCGACAATCTGAGCAGAGTGTCTCAGATAGTGAGTACCGAGTGGTCTTTGGATCATCTAGTAGCCAACAAAGTCCTGTCTTTGTGGGATTCTCCGACTGTGGATCTGTTCGCTACAGCTCTGAACTTCAAGCTTCCTCTGTACTGCTCCCCAGTCCCAGACCCCAAGGCTCTCTGGCAAGATGCCATCCAACAATGGTGGGACAACATCGACGTTTACGCCTTTCTCCAGTTCTGTCTGATGAGGAGGGTGTTCAACAAGACCAGAACATCGGTTAATCTTTCGATGACCCTCATAGCTCCGCTATGGCATCATGCGGAATGGTTTCCGGACCTTCTGCAACTCCTAACGGAGCTACCAAGAGAGCTCCCTCCACGGCACAATCTACTCAGACAACTACATGCCAACATCTTCCACAAAGCCGTAGCTTCGCTACGACTTCACGCCTGGAGACTAGCCAGCATCTCCTTGCTGAAAGAGGATTTTTGCAACAAGTTGCGGTCAGGATGTCTGGACATCTGCGAAAGTCATCCGCAGCTGTCTACCAGACAAAGTGGAAAGTCTTCTGTGGTTGGTGTCGTGGAAGGGGTATCTCTCCACTCGATGCCACTATTCCAGCAATAGCGGAGTTCCTCGTGTATTTGCGGTAAGAAATGCGCCTCTCAGTCTTGGCAGTGAAAGGCTATCGTTCAGCCTTAAGTCTAGCCATCAGTATGAAAGGAATGGACATTTCTTCTTCGCTGGAACTTTCCCTACTTATACGAAGTTATGAACTTACCTGCCCTCAGTCGGAAGTGAGACCTCCTCCATGGAACGTGGTTCGAATTCTCAGGTCTCTTAAGAGACCTCCCTATGAACCATTACGCCAGGCTTCAGATCGCCACCTGACCTGGAAGACGGTGTTCCTACTAGCTTTGGCTTCGGCCAAGCATGTTAGTGAACTTCATGGTCTCTCGTATGACATAGCCCATCCAAGGGGGAGTTAACATTCAGGTTCGTCCCTGAGTTTATTGCTAAGACTCAGAATCCAGGTGTAGCGGATCCTCGGTTCGACTCCTTCCAGATTTCTAGTCTCCATTCTGTAACAGTTGACCCAGACCATCTCCTACTATGCCCAGTAAGGAGCTTGAGGCTATATCTTAAAAGAACAGCTGCAGTTCGTCCTCATGTGCCAGCTTTATTCGTTAGCACAGGGAGGACTAAGAGGAGGGTCACTAAGAACACCATCTCGGCATGGATTCGTAGGGTGATTCATCTGGCCCTGAATCCAGATCCTCCTCCGTCATGTCGCCTTAGAGCACGATATCAGGGGCGTAGCTACGTCCCTAGCCTTCAAAAAGAATTTTTCAGTGACGCAGGTCCTTCAAGCTGGGGTGTGGAAGCATCAGATAACCTTCACAGCCCACTACCTGCAAGACGTGACCCACAGGAGGCTCGATACGTTCTCTATCGGCCCTGTGGTGGCTGCACAATAGCTGGTTTACAACCTCAAGCTCCTTATTGGACAAGTAGCAGAAGGTTGAGGGCATTGTTACCCGTTTTTAGTCTGCATGAATAAAAAGGTTTGACTGGCCCTTATTTTTTTCTTCATCATCCCCTCTCTTTGGGAAAGCAGCATCCTGGGTTCTCCGCATAGCTGACCTCAAACCACTGCAGGTAAATCATGTTTCCTTGTGTTCCTAGTATTAAGTTAATACTGCCACGTCCCCATACCCTGACGAGGTGGTATTTGGAAAGTCCTAGTCTACAAGTTTCCATCTAAAGAATTTCAGATCAACTTCCTAGGACGAGTCACACTTCGTTATGCCTTCATACACGGCTTGCGTAGGCCGCAGTCCTTGCGTAGCAAGGTTCTAGTGAGGTGCAGGGACTCCTTATTTCTTCGGTGCTGACACACTCAAATAATGAGTCCCCGGGCAAAGCCAAAAAGCCAGTACTGGCTGGGACGTCCAACCTTTCTAATGGGTGAGTCACCCCTGTTAAATAGCGTGGTTTGTATGTCAGTTACGGAACAAATGACAAATTCGTAGATAATTTGTATTTTTCCTAACTATGCAAACCTTAGATATTTAATCCCCTTGAAGTCCTACCTCTAAGCAAAGTGAGCTCAAGCACAGGTGTGTGTAAGGGGGGGGGGGGGGGGGGGGGCGGTTTAGCAAGCTACCCTCCCCTACCCCCCGTTAACTAGTGGTGTGGGTAGTAAACCCTCGTTAAATTTTAATGGCTCGTCATTTCAGCTACGCCGAAAGTAATACCTCTATCAAATAGCTAAGGTTTGTATAGTTAGGAAAAATACAAGTTATCTACAAAATTGTCATATTTCCCCCATTCTCAATGATTTTGGTTGTAATAAGCAATTACTGTCGTTGGTCTGTAAGATGACTTTTTGCTCCTTATTGGCCTTAGTATTGGATCTATGGATTCTGCTGTTTGGTTGCCTGAGAAGATTAATTCTCAGGACCAATTTACTCAAACATCCTGTGAGTTGAGGTAGGCTGCACCTAAGGCCCTCATCTATCCTCTTGGAGACTGCCCACCATATCCTCAAAGAAAAAGGGGGTTTTTAGGCCCTGTTGACTGTTTATTTTACCAATATTCTTTATTAAAGTCAGTGGTATGTATATTTTGTTTGATGCAATTCCAGGAAAGTATGGGTGATTAGAACTAGTTTGGATAATATTGTTAATTTCAATATTTTCTTTTCTGTGAAGAAAATCTCTAATTTTCAATATTAAACTTACCCGGTGATCATATAGCTGTCAGCTCTGCTGCCCGACAGAAAAACCTACGGACGGAATACGCCAGCGATCGCTATACAGGTGGGGGTGTACATCAACAGCGCCATCTGTCGAGTAGGTACTCAAGTACTCGATGTCAACACAGAACCAATTTTCTCTCTGTCGTGCCACCGGCAAGACCTACTAATACACTCTTGTTTTCTGGATTGATTTTCACGTTATTTGGTGAAGTATTCATTTCTGGTTATTAGCTATCGCTGTGCAGAAGTTATCTTCAATACTTCCTTGCATTCTTTTATTGGATTTGGATTATTTGTTGACGACTTGGATAGATTTTGAATTCCCCCCTTTGACTAATTCAAGATGTCTGACCCTTCTCAAGTCCCCAAGTACAGGAAATGTAGCGCTAGGGACTGTTCAAGGCGTCTTCCGAAGGCCTCTATCGATCCGCACACCATTTGTTCCAATTGTAGGGGTAAAGCCTGTCAATTGGAAGATCGATGTGAGGAATGCGTTGGGCTTTCGGAATTCGATTTTCAAGAATTCCTGAAATATGCACGTAGGCTAGAGAAGGATAGGATCAGGAGGAGTTCGTCTCGCTCAATTGATTTTTCCTCTCCCCATGCCCCACAACCTATTCCTTCCCCTGTAGTGGTTGCACCCGACCCCCCTGCTAGTTCTCATCAACCTTCGATGGCAGATATGATGCGTGCCATCCAGGCTCTAGGTGAGAGAGTCGAGTCATTGGCGAATGACCGCAATCAACTCATGGCTGACGTCAGGGAGTTGAAAGGTAAAAGTGCAGTGGGAAGTGAAGTGAGTGTTAGTGCAGGGAAAAGTGTCAGTGTTACGCATGAGGGTGCGTCTGTTCGTGCCTGTCGTCCTCCCAGTCCGGGACCTCTTGCAAGCTCCCAAGCCCAGGGGAGAAGCAATGTCGTACGACCAAAGGGTTCGACAGGCTTTAATCAGCGGACAGACGTTCCCTCCGTGGTTTCGGACGTATCTTGCCTAGATCGTCCCACCCACAAGAAGACGAGTGAGCCCGTTCATTCCTCGTCTGCGGAAGAGGTTTCACGCCAGAAACGCTGGACCAAGGTGGTCCCTTCCGAGCAAGTCCAACGGCCCAGGTGTAGCCACTGGGTCAGTTCGGACTCGCTGCAGTCATCCGACGACTGCACACCTCCTAAGAGAGGCAAAGTGGTACCGCAACAGGCAGTAACTCCGTCTGTTGCCGCACCCGCTGTTGTAGACCCTAAGTCACAACAGGCAGTAACTCCGTCTGTTGCCGCACCCGCTTTTGTAGACCCTAAGTGGTCTTTGCTGCAGTCTATGCAGACTCAGTTAGCTGCTGTTATGCAGGAGTTTCGTGCGGAGAAGGTTGACACTGCACCCGTTAGCCTACAACCTATCACGGTTGTGCGCCCAGCAGACGCTGAGGCTGCCTGCTCCCACACTCCAGCTGTGAGAGCTCCTCCACCCATGCGCAGTCGACCCTGCCAGACGCATGCTGACGTTCACAGACGCACGGAACCCTCCGTTGCCGTTCGTGAGCTACCACAACAACAGGAGGGTGGAGTTAAGCTGCCGTGTTTTGACGCGGTGCGTCAGCCTCCGCAACCCACGGTGGTCTCCGCTATCCTTCCACAGTCGGGAGTAGACGCTTTGCGCACCCACTCAGCTATGGTTGTTGCCAGTTCTCAGACTGACCAACAGTGGCATGACGTTGGGTCCAGTGCAGCCACGCATGCACCCGTGCTGCCGGACTCAGCCGTCCAGCTTTTACCTACTCCGTTGCCTCTTCCTCCTCAACATTCAGACGATGGACTCTCTGATGATGACGAAGCTGCACATCTTGACGACCAACACTCGGACATCGACGAACCCAAGACCACGCCTCCCTCCTTAGACTTTAGGAAAGTGCTTGCGCTGTTCAAGGATTTATATCCGGATCAGTTTGTGTCTGCAGCACCACGCTCGCCTCCCTCTGAGTTCGCTTTAGGCATGCAGTCAGCAGCACCTGCCTTTACGAAGCTCGTACTCGCTCGCTCGTCCAAGAGAGCTTTAAGGGTACTGGGAGAGTGGTTGCAGTCCAAAAAGCAACTTGGGAAGACATCCTTCATGTTTCCCCCGGCCAAGCTTGCTTCCAGATCTAGCGTCTGGTATGCCACGGGAGAAGTTCTCGGCTTGGGAGTTCCTGCCTCTGCCCAGGGCAACTTCTCAAGTCTGGTAGACTCTCCCCGCAGGCTGGCTATGAGACGCTCCAAGATTTGCTGGACTCCTTCGGATATGGACCATCTTATGCAGGGAGTTTTCCGTGCATTCG
Source organism: Palaemon carinicauda (assembly GCF_036898095.1). Taxonomy (NCBI): domain Eukaryota; kingdom Metazoa; phylum Arthropoda; class Malacostraca; order Decapoda; family Palaemonidae; genus Palaemon; species Palaemon carinicauda. The sequence goes on from NC_090756.1 coordinate 76,652,377, forward strand.
AAGTCTTTAACTTCTTGGACTGGTGTTTGGGAGCGTTGAGCAGGAAGACCTCCCCTTCTGATAAGGAAACTTCCATGCTCATTATGTCCTGCATGGACAAAGCCATTCGGGATGGTTCTAGTGAGCTTGCGGCTTCTTTCGTGTCCGGGGTCCTCAAGAAGCGGGATCACCTTTGCTCCTTCTTGTCAGCTGGAGTCACCCCATGTCAAAAGTCGGAGCTTATGTTTGCTCCCCTCTCGAAGTGTCTCTTCCCTGAAGAGTTGATCAAGGAGATTGCCACCTCCTTGATCCAGAAAGACACTCATGACCTGGTGGCGTCATCCGCACGCAAAGCCACCCCTTTGCCCTCCGTGCCTAGACCCAGGATGGACACTCCAGCGTCAAGGTTCATTCCGCCCTTTCGTGGCAGAGCCTCCAGCAGAGGAGGTGCTTGTGCCGGAAGTCAACGTGGGAGCAAGAAGAAGGGTTCCAAGTCCTCTAGAGGCAGAGTCTGACTGCCACCTTCTTCAGACAGCAGTGGGAGCCAGGCTCAAGAACTACTGGCAGGCCTGGGAGAACAGGGGCGCAGACGCACAGTCTGTGAAGTTACTCAGGGAGGGGTACAGAATTCCATTCTTGCGCAACCCCCCTCTAGCAACAACTCCCATCGACCTCTCTCCCAGGTACAGAGAGTAGGACAAGAGACAAGCTTTACAGCAAGAGGTGTCTCTCTTACTACAAAAGGGAGCGGTAGTCATAGTCCGGGACCATCAATCCCCGAGCTTCTACAACCGCCTCTTCTTAGTGCCGAAGAAGACAGGAGGGTGGAGACCGGTGCTAGACGTCAGTGCTCTGAATGTCTTTGTCACAAAGCAGACGTTCACCATGGAGACGACAAAGTCGGTTCTAGCATCGGTCAGGAAGGAAGACTGGATGGTCTCGTTAGACCTAAAGGACGCTTACTTTCACGTCCCCATCCACCCAGATTCCCAACCTTTTCTAAGGTTCGTTTTCGGGAAGGTTGTATACCAGTTCCAAGCCCTGTGCTTTGGCCTAAGCACGGCACCTCTAGTTTTTACCAAACTGATGAGGAATATTGCCAAATTCCTGCATTTAGCAAACATCAGAGCCTCCCTCTATTTGGACCACTGGCTTTTAAGAGCTTCGTCAAGTCGTCGCTGTCTGGAGTATCTACAGTGGACTCTAGATCTGACCAAGGAATTGGGTCTCCTGGTCAATTTGGAAAAGTCCCAACTCGTCCCATCCCAAACTATAGTATACCTAGGAATGGAGATTCAGAGTCAAGCTTTTCGGGCTTTTCCGTCGGCCCCCAGAATCAGTCAAGCCCAAGAATACATCCAGTCCATGCTGAAGAAGGACCGATGTTCAGTCAGACAGTGGATGAGTCTGATAGGGACGCTTTCATCACTGGACCAGTTCATCGCGTTAGGGAGACTCCACCTCCGACCCCTTCAGTTTCACCTAGCTGCTCACTGGAGAAAGGACAAGACGCTAGAAGCGGTCTCGGTTCCTATTTCCGAGAAGATGAAGTCTTCACTGACTTGGTGGAAGAACAACATTCTCCTCAAGGAGGGTCTGCCACTGGCTGTTCAGACCCCCGACCTCCTTCTCTTCTCGGACGCATCGGACACGGGCTGGGGTGCGACATTGGACGGTCGGTAATGCTCGGGCACGTGGAATGCGGATCAAAGAACGCTGCACATCAACTGCAAGGAGCTACTGGCAGTTCATCTGGCCTTGAGAAGCTTCAAGTCCCTCCTTCTAGGCAAGGTGGTGGAGGTGAACTCCGACAACACCACAGCCTTGGCGTACATCTCCAAGCAAGGAGGGACTCATTCGATGACGTTGTACGAGATCGCAAGGGACCTCCTCACCTGGTCAAGAGATCGAAACATATCCCTAGTAACGAGGTTCATTCAAGGCGACATGAATGTCATGGCAGACCGCCTCAGCCGGAAGGGTCAAATCATCCCAACAGAGTGGACCCTTCACAAGAATGTTTGCAACAGACTATGGGCCTTATGGGGTCAGCCTACCATAGATCTGTTCGCAACCTCGATGACCAAGAGGCTCCCAATTTATTGCTCACCGATTCCGGACCCAGCAGCAGTTCACATAGATGCCTTTCTTCTGGATTGGTCCCATCTAGACCTTTATGCGTTCCCCCCGTTCAAGATTGTCAACAGAGTACTGCAGAAGTTCGCCTCTCACGAAGGGACAAGGTTGTCGTTGGTTGCTCCCCTCTGGCCCGCGAGAGAATGGTTCACCGAGGTACTGCAATGGGTAGTAGACGTTCCCAGAACACTTCCTCTAAGAGTGGACCTTCTGCGTCAGCCGCATGTAAAGAAGGTACACCCAAGCCTCCACGCTCTTCGTCTGACTGCCTTCAGACTATCGAAAGACTCTCAAGAGCTAGAGGCTTTTCGAAGGAGGCAGCCAGAGCGATTGCTAGAGCAAGGAGGACATCCACTCTCAAAGTTTACCAGTCGAAGTGGGAAGTCTTCCGAAGCTGGTGCAAGTCAAAATCAGTATCCTCAACCAGTACCTCTGTAACTCAGATAGCTGACTTCCTTTTATACCTAAGGAAGGAAAGATCCCTTTCAGCTCCCACGATCAAAGGTTACAGAAGCATGTTGGCAACAGTCTTCCGTCACAGAGGCTTAGATCTTTCCAACAACAAAGATCTACAGGACCTCCTTAAGTCTTTTGAGACCTCGAAGGAGCGTCGGTTGGCCACACCAGGTTGGAACTTAGACGTGGTACTAAGGTTCCTTATGTCAGCAAGGTTCGAACCACTTCAATCAGCCTCTTTTAAAGATCTCACTTTGAAGACTCTTTTCCTCGTCTGCTTAGCAACAGCTAAAAGAGTCAGTGAGATAAACGCCTTCAGCAGGAACATTGGATTTACATCTGAAACGGCTACATGTTCCTTACAGCTTGGTTTTTTAGCCAAAAACGAACTTCCCTCTCGTCCTTGGCCCAAATCGTTCGAGATTCCAAGCCTTTCTAATTTGGTTGGAAATGAACAAGAAAGAGTACTATGCCCTGTAAGAGCTCTTAAGTACTATTTGAAACGTACTAAACCATTACGTGGCCAGTCAGAAGCTTTATGGTGCGCCATTAAGAAACCTTCTTTACCTATGTCGAAGAATGCAGTTTCTTATTATATCAGACTTTTGATTCGAGAAGCTCATTCCCATCTGAATGAGGAGGACCATGCTTTGCTGAAGGTAAGGACACATGAAGTTAGAGCTGTCGCGACTTCAGTGGCCTTCAAACAAAACAGATCTCTGCAGAGTGTAATGGATGCAACCTATTGGAGAAGCAAGTCAGTGTCGCATCATTTTACCTTAAAGATGTCCAGTCTCTTTACGAGAACTGCTACACCCTGGGACCATTCGTAGCAGCGAGTGCAGTAGTGGGTGAGGGCTCAACCACTACATTCCCATAATCCCATAACCTTTTTAATCTTTCTCTTGAAATGTTTTTTATTGTTGTTTTTTGGGTTGTCCGGAAGGCTAAGAAGCCTTTCGCATCTTGGTTGATTTGGCGGGTGGTCAAATTCTTTCTTGAGAAGCGCCTAGATTAGAGGTTTTGATGAGGTCCTTTAGTATGGGTTGCAACCCTTCATACTTCAGCTCCTAGGAGTCGCTCAGCATCCTGTGAGGATCGCGAGGCTCAGTAAGGAAGACGTACTTAAAAAGGCACAGTAATTGTTCAAGTCGACTTCCTTACCAGGTACTTATTAATTTTATGTTTGTTATTTTGAATAACTGCTAAAATGAAATACGAAATACTTAGCTCTTAATGTTAACATATATGCTGGTCTCTACCCTCCCCCCTGGGTGTGAATCAGCTATATGACCACCGGGTAAGTTTAATATTGAAAAATGTTATTTTCATTAGTAAAATAAATTTTTGAATATACTTACCCAGTGATCATAAATTAAAGGACCCACCCTTCCTCCCCAATAGACCCAGTGGACCGAGGAGAAAATTGGTTCTGTGTTGACATCGAGTACTTGAGTACCTACTCGACAGATGGCGCTGTTGATGTACACCCCCACCTGTATAGCGATCGCTGGCGTATTCCGTCCGTAGATTTTTCTGTCGGGCAGCAGAGCTGACAGCTATATGATCACCGGGTAAGTATATTCAAAAATTTATTTTACTAATGAAAATAACATTTTTGAAGGTTTATAAGTTCATGGTTAATACCATTCCAAACATCTTTGATTGAATTCGTCTGCTTTGTGTAGCTTTGCAAATATTCTCATGACCTTTTAATCTTGAGAAACCTCTGGTTTTCAAATTTGTTCATTGGAATTTGTATGTGATCTTAAATTGTAGACTTCCTTCTCTTACCTAAGAAATTTCCGCACACTACATTATACGGCTACTATTTCAAAGGAAACTTTAAGGAAACTCATATAAAGAAAACTCAAAATCAACCTATTTCATTAATTTGGTTTTTATTCTCTTACAGAAATAGCGAAAGGTCCATAGTCCACATTCCTTTTTCTTCACCAATTTCCCAAATACTTGGGCACGAACACCATCCAGTTCCCCACCAGTTGGTTCTGGTGTCTCCAAATCAACAGGAAAATATCACAAATGCCACCATCATCACTTTAGCTCAACATTCAATAAAAAAAAAAAAAGACAGAATTTTGGAACAGGAAAATGGGACAAATACATATAAAGATTAACAAAACATACAGTAATGGGACAAAAGATACTCTGAATGAATAACCAATTATTTTACTTCCAAATTAATAATGGTATGTTGACTTTAATTAGTGTTCACTTTCAGAGGAAAGTGTTTGGGGTTAGGTAAACCTTCTACTCAGCCAGTACTCTTCTGGTGTATGAAAGGCTTTTTATCTTTTTCATCTTTCTAATGAGATTTTGTTCTTATAAGTATACAAACCTTTATCTGCTAGTAGGAGTATGATTTCCCTGCAACCTGGAACAGCCATTAAATTATTAATTAGGTAGTTACAATCACTTACAGGGGGAGTGGGGGAGCTCCTTAACCTGTCATTCAGAGGATGTACCACTTTTGATTTTGACTGCAACGAGTACATATGCCCTGTCTGCCTCTTATGAGTTTCTGGCATTTGATTTTCCTTTCCTCTTTTCAGTGGTGAATTTATAGAGCCTATTAAGGAGACATGGTTGTGTCTGGGAAAATCCAGCAAGAAATGTGGCAGGTTTGTCGAGACTGGTCGTTGATCCTCATCTCCTGTGTACTTTTTGAAGCTAGCATGACTGTTCGCAGTCATCCCTTTGTGATGAGTACAAGTTGTTGCCTCCTCTTCAAAGGTAAGAGTTTGCCATGAAATACAAAAAGGCTAAGAGGAATCCTTCTGAATGAACTTTAGTTATGCTGGAAAACGATGTCAATGAGACTCTACAGTTGCTATGTCACATGAAACTATCATCTTGAGATGACCCATCTCAAGATGATAAAATTTAATGGAGGTAGGAGATCTCATCTCAACATCGGGATGCTCTTCAACTCTCCTTAGTGATTGAAATACTCAGCCTTTCCTACAAGTTTTGCGCATTGCTGTTCACACGAACAATGGCCTGAATTTAAGGGAGTTGTGGTTTTCGTTTGGCATTACTAAAGCTTTTTCAACAGGAAAGTTGTTTGAGATTCTGTCTGGGGCCATAACCTTTATGGATACCTCTGAGTGGCGGTCATAACTTCTGCAACACTTGTGAGGTCTTCTTTTGTGGGAGCATCATTGTTGGTCTTCCAGACCTTGACTTCAACAAAGGTTGGCAAGAGGAAGAATCACATACACTCCTCCTCTTCTAATTATTCTTCCTCTGCCTCGCCCTAATATTCTACTGATACCACTACTAAAAAGACCAGGAAAATGGAGTCTTGTGAGTTAGGGGCTCCTGCCTTATAAAGTAGGGAGAGGTATTGCACTACTGTACTGATGCAAGCATCTCATCTTGGTACGCAATATAGGACCAAGCACACTCACTTTTAGTCAGGGTGAAGGGCACAGCCCTTCTTCCCATTCTTCTGTCAGTCTCCCTGGAGATAGTCGGGTATCAAATAGAGAGACCATGATGGCTTATGTTGAGGTTCCGTTGTGTGTGTGCAATGGAGAATCAAGGGTGAGAGGAACCACCAATTGGTGTCATTACTCGTACTACAATTAGACACTTCCTCACTTGCCCTCTATTGGAAATATGATCCTCCATGTCTTTGTGTCTTTTGTCAGAGGAGACGTTCACACACTCACATAGTAAGGAATGCAATTGCCTGTTACCTGTTCTTCCCCTGTGTGGCTAGTCTACATGCCAGGAAGCACCCACCAGGAAAAACCATGCTTGATAGTTCTCAGTGTTTGTTCAAGCACCGAGATGTTTTCCTGCTGATGGACAATGTAGAACAAGGTACATCATTAGCTGGTCGATGGCATGACATATAGAGACAAAAATATGTATTTCATTTGTCTTTGGGGAAGTGGGTGAGGGCTAGAGTCAGTTCTCTACCTGAAGACGAGGGTGATCAGGCCACACTTCCACCTCTTCAGGTTACATCCCCAGTTCTTTTCTTGGTCTGAAGCATGCTTAAACTTGGAGGAGATAGCTGACTCCCAAGTTGTCTTCTGAGATCTTCTCCTTTGTAAAGGAGGAAGAAGCTCAAGCCTTTCTCATTCCAAAATTGCCTGAACTTGTTCTGGTTCCAGCATAGGCAGAAAACCCTGAGATTGTGTATTCATTTGTTCATGTTCTTGAATTCATTCATAAGTGTAATGAATTGGGAGAGGTTGCCGTGGTTCCTGTTACTGTGGGCTCTCTGATTATTGATTGATGGTTTAACACTTCTCAAGGGTCAAGGGCCTCACTGGTGTGGCCATAGACGTACCTTACTGACGGGGTCTTCGACAGAGTGAATTCCTAGATTTCCGTGTTTGAGAGTTATCTGTGGTCTAGCTGTTCCAGCAAGATCTAGCCTCTCACACTCTCTTGACAGGGAAGATTTTACTTTCCTGAGGGCTAGAGCATATCTCCTCCCATTGACCATTCAGTGTCTGCAGGGATTCCTAACAGGAGATCCAGGATGGAAGGCACATAATTTTCATGAAAGGTTCTTCCATAGCTAGCCTCAAGGCAGCTTCCTGGATTGATTAGTGGTCTGGGTCAGTCACCTATATTTACACAGCATAGGATTTGTAGGGACTTCGTCTAACTAAGGATGAGTCTCCTATCAAAAGGCAATGATTTGTATATGTGTAGGAACAAATCACAAATTCAATATGCAATTTGAATTTTAACTAACTAAACAAAGCTGAGTTCTTTGAATTACACTTCCCACCTCAACCACCCAGCAAGTCCCAGGCCTTAGGTCAAAAGTGCTTGTATCTCTCCTAATTGGAGAGCGATTGTGTTGTATAACTTCCCATATGGCAGAAAAATTTAAATCGCCTAATATATGAAAGTGGTTGGAATAAAAATTTCCAGGATATTTGTGCTATCAACAACAACAACAGTGGACTTAAATTTATCCTACAATCACTTATGTATCTGTTATCTTCAGGAGAAACAATGCCAGACTTTCAAATACCTTAGAGACATCAAGAAAGATGAATGAAAACCTTAGGAATTTAACAGTGTACTGTAGGTGGTGCGAGGTTGAATATCATGTTGAATAGAGAGTTACTTGAGGAAGTGGATCAGTTTAAGTACTTGGGGTCTGTTGTTGCAGCAAATGGTGGAGTAGAAACAAATGTACGTCAGAGAGTGAATGAAGGATGCAAAGTGTCGGAGTTGTGGGGAATGAAAGTGACGGAGAGACAGAAATTGAATGTGTTTGAGATGAAGTGTCTAAGGAGTATGGCTGGTGTATCTCGAGTAGATAGGGTTAGGAACGAAGTGGTGAGGGTGAGAACGGGTGTAAGAAATGAGTTAGCAGCTAGAGTGGATATGAATGTGTTGAGGTGGTTTGGCCATGTTGAGAGAATGGAAAATGGCTGTCTGCTAAAGAAGGTGATGAATGCAAGAGTTGATGAGAGAAGTACAAGAGGAAGGCCAAGGTTTGGGTGGATGGATGGAGTGCAGAAAGCTTTGGGTGATAGGAGGATGGATGTTAGAGACAAGAGAGCGTGCTAGAAATAGGAATGAATGGCGAGCGATTGTGATACAGTTCTGGTAGGCCCTGCTGCTTCCTCCGGTCACCTTGGATGACCGAGGAGGTAGCAGCAGTAAAGGATTCGGCGTTATGAAGCTTCATCTGTAGTGGATAACAGGAGAGGGTGGGCTGTGACTCGGTTGAGTCCCTTGTCAGGCTGGGAGGAGCGTAGAGAGGATATGTCCCCTTTTTTTAATTTTTCATTTTTTGATGTCGGCTACCCCTCAAAATTGTTGGTGGTCAAACTTCTGTTAGATTGGTGACGGATTCAAGTAATTTTAGGAAGTACACGATTTAGTAGGTTTAAAATACTTCAGAGCTATTTCAAGTATAAGTAGGAGTGTGGTTAGAAGTTTGAAGAATTATAGCAGTCTTCTAGCTTTGGAAAGTCCAATCAAGCAAGTATTTGTATGAGAAAGGTAGATTTGCCATGTTTGGCACTTGGAAGAAAATAATGACAAACCACTTAATTTGTAAATTACTTAAAAAATTGTGAAGGATACCTGTCTGACATTTTATAATGTAGAATAATACAGAGTTATGAGGCACGATTATTAAGGCAGAGGTTGGATGAGCTAGGGCAGAAGAGGTGGCCTCTACACAGCTCTGTTGTAAAAGACAAGATCGCATAGTCCGTTTTCACTTTTCCAAATGCCATCACACCTGGTGATACTAAGCATTCCACATCTTGCTCTCTCACTTAAGTGGGCAGCTACTCTAATTGATCAGTAGCTATTTGCCATAAGCAATAGGGAGCAGTTCTTTGAGAAAGATGTTCCAAAATCTGTCCCACGTCTCTCTACTGCCCTTTAGGTTTTCTTGCTTGAGGGTACTACACTGAAACTCAATTTTCTGTTAATTTTCTCTTATTCTTGTTTTTTTTTTTTTTTTCAATTATTGCGTTGAAGAGTAATAGAAGGCCCAAGTATAATACAAAGAGCTTTATCAAGAGATTATCTTTACTTAGCCTTTTCTGTAATTTCGTTCTTCATTTACAAAACCGTCACTGCTGTCTTTTGTATATCATTATGTTCATGATAGTATTGTTAGAATTATCCTAATTCTATTTTAATAATTGATTATGTATTGTACTTCTGTTTCTTTTCTTGTTTCAAAAAAATCAGAGCACTATAATTGACATTCATTTCAGAATTATCTGGAAAGTTACCCCACCAGAGCACAAGCGAGGATGTTATTTCACACGTTTCGTTTAGAATTTTGTTTTTTTATTGTGTTGGTAAACCCTGCTGAATTCTGTGTGCAAATAGAGCGAATACAAAAGTTTGATTTTCATACTAATTGGATGAGGCACCTCAGGCTTGTTGATCTGAGAGGGTCGAGAAAAGGAAAACAAGAATCTGAAATGATGAAACCTTTTATCTTGGCAAAGATATCTGAAGTCAGACTGGCTATACTAGAGTTGTAATATGACGATGGTTTTTTTAAATATTTAACTTAGCCGGTGAATATATAATAGCTGCTACTCAGCGGCTCGACAGAAAACACACTCAAAAAACTCGCGAGCGATCGCTATGAAGGTTGCGGGTGTGCCCACCAGCGCCAACTATCGGCCAGATACCACTCTTGCATGTAAACAAACCCTTCAATTCTTCTCTGTCGACCTTGACGACAAGACGTATCAATACTCGCTGTAGAACCTGGAGTTTTCTCAACATATTTGGTGAAGTACTTCATTTTGGTTTGAGCTTTCGCAGTGCAAGTGTTTTTCCTCAACATAAACTCTTGAACTCTTTATTGAATCAGATTAATTGTTGATGACTTGGATTGTTTTTTGGACTTTCTTTGACTAATTCAAAATGGCTGACCCTTCACAAGTACCTAGATTTCGTAAGTGTAATGCTAGGGACTGTAATAGGCGTCTTCCAAAGGCATCTCTCGACCCACATACTGTGTGTTCCAATTGTCGGGGTAAAACCTGTCAATTGGGAGATCGGTGTGAGGAATGCGTGGGCCTTTCGGAATTCGATTGGCTCGAATACGATAAGTATGCACGTAGGCTAGAGAGAGATAGGGTAAGGAGGAGTTCATCTAGGTCTGTAGATTTTTCCTCTCCACATGCCCCTGAACCTAATCCTTCCCCTGTAGTGGTTGTTCCTAACCCCCCTTCTAGCACTCAGGAACCATCTATGCAAGACATGTTACGTGCTATTCATGCCTTGGGGGAAAGAGTTGAAGCGTTAGCAACTGATCGTAATCAACTCATGGCTGACGTGAAGGAGCTTAAGTGTCAGAGTGCCACAGCGGAAAGTGGGAAAGTGATTAGTGCGCAAAGTGTTGTGAACAGTGTTGCGACCGAGGGTTCGTCTGTTCGTGCCTGTCGTTCACCTAGTCCGAGACCTCTTGCAAGCTCCCAAGCCCAGGGGAGAAGTAATGTCGTACGACTTATGGGTTCGAGAGGCCTTGATCAGCGAACAGACGTTCCCTCTATGGTATCAGGCGTATCTCACCAAAATCGCCCCTACCATAAGACGAGAGAGACCATTTTCTCCTCGTCTTCCGAAGGCTTTTCGCGCAAGAAACCGTGGAGCAAGGTTTCTAGGCCTCTTAAACGGAAGTCGGTCCCTTCAGGACAGGTCCAGCGTCCTGGATGTAGTCATTGGTACAGTTCGGACCCGTTGCATTCATCGGATGACTGCTCGCCGCCTAAGCAAGGCAAGGTTGTGCCGTCTCAGACGTTAACCCCGTCGTTTACCGCACCCATTCCCGTGGACCCTAAATGGGTTATACTGCAGGACATGCAGTCTAAGCTTGCCTCCCTTATGGAAGACTATTCTGCCGATAAGGTTTCCGTTGAGCCTAGCCGTTTATCTCATCGAGATCCTGGGCTTCAGCCACCCAAACGTTCCTTTGTGCGTCCTGTTGACGTTGGCGTAGCCAAGTCACGTCAGTCAGGTTGTTTAGAACCACACTCGATGCGGTCTCATGTGGATTTTCAGCCGCATTTGGACGTTAGGCCACTTGCTGATGCTCCTGTTGACGTTCAGGACGTTCGCCAACCATCGGAGTTGACTTGTTTTGACGCTGAGCGTCAACCTCCGCAGTCTAGAGTTATTTTGACTGCTCAGACTAGGCGGTCAAAGCAGTCTCGAGTGGACGCTGTGCGTCCTCACGCACCTGTTGTTGTTGACAGTTCACAGACTGTCCAGCAGTTACATGACGTTGCGTCCTGGTCCACTACTAATGCACCAGTGCGTGTGGACGCTGCGTGTCAAGCATTGCCAACCCCTTTGCTTGTTTCTCAGCAGTTGTCAGATGAGGAACCTTCAGATGAGGACGTTGCTGACCCTCAGCCTGAGGATCATCCTTCAGATATAGATGAACCCAGAACAGTTCCGCCATCAATGGACTTTAAGAAAGTCATGTTAATTTTTAAGTTGTTTCCAGATCACTTCGTCTCTGTTGCTCCTCGTTCGCCGCCGTCTGAGTTTGTTTTAGGCGTACCTGCTGACATGCCAGCCTTTACAAAACTTGTGCTCTCTCGCTCATCCAAGAGAGCTTTACGGCTTTTAGGCGATTGGTTGGAAACCAAGAGGAGTTTGGGGAAGACGGCCTTTGCCTTCCCTCCATCTAAACTCTCATCTAGATCGAGCGTCTGGTATGCCACGGGAGAAGTTCTCGGCTTGGGAGTCCCTGCCTCTGCCCAGGGCGACTTCTCAAGCCTTGTAGACTCTCCCCGCCGCCTAGCCATGAGACGCTCGAAGATTAGTTGGTCCTCCTCGGACCTTGACCATCTGCTGAAAGGCATTTATAGAGCCTTTGAAGTTTTCAACTTCCTTGACTGGTGTTTGGGAGCCTTAAGTAGGAAAATCTCATCGGCTGATAGAGATGTCTCCGTACTTATTATGTCCTGCATGGATAAAGCCATCCGCGATGGATCCAATTAGCTCTCCTCTTTTACTTCAGGAGTCCTTAAGAAGCGAGAGTCCCTTTGCTCTTTTCTGTCGGCAGGAGTTACTCCCTGTCAAAGATCTGAACTACTCTTTGCTCCCTTATCGAAGTTTTTGTTCCCTGAACATTTGGTTAAGGACATAGCTTTGTCCCTCGTGCAGAAGGACACCCATGACTTGGTTGCGTCCTCTGCTCGCAAAGGGACTCCTTCGACATCCTTTTCTGCAAGACCAAGGATAGACACTCCGGCGTCCAGGTTTATTCCGCCCTTTCGTGGCAGAGCTCCCAGCAGGGGAAGTACTCGTGATGAGGGAAAGAGAGGAAAGAAGAGAGGAGCCAAGTCCTCACGTGGCAGAGTCTGACTGCCCGCAGCCTCAGACAGCAGTAGGTGCCAGACTCAAGAACTTCTGGCAAGCCTGGGAGAAGAGGGGCGCAGACCAACAATCTGTGAGGTTGCTCAGAGAGGGGTACAAAATTCCATTTGTACACAAACCTCCTCTAGCGACTTCCCCCATCGACCTCTCTCCCATATACCGAGAGGAATCAAAGAGACAAGCCCAGAAACTAGAAGTGTCTCTTTGGCTAGAGAAGGGAGCGGTGGTGAAAGTCTCGGACCTTCAATCACCGGGATTTTACAACCGCCTCTTCCTAGTACCGAAGAAGACAGGAGGTTGGAGACCGGTGCTAGATGTCAGTGCACTAAACGTCTTTGTCACGAAGACAAAGTTCACCATGGAGACCACGAAATCAGTCTTAGCAGCGGTCAGAAAGGGAGACTGGATGGTCTCTCTCGACCTAAGAGACGCATACTTCCACATCCCCATTCACTCAGATTCCCAACCTTTTCTGAGGTTTGTTTTCGACAATGTGGTGTACCAGTTTCGGGCCCTGTGCTTTGGCCTAAGTCCTGCTCCTCTCGTGTTTACGAGGCTTATGAGGAATGTTGCAAAATTCCTCCATTTATCGGGAATCCGAGCCTCCCTTTACTTGGACGACTGGCTTCTCAGAGCCTCGTCCAGTCATCGCTGTCTGCAGGATATTCATTGGACATTGGATCTGACCAAGGAATTGGGACTTTTGGTCAACATGGAAAAGTCCCAGCTGATTCCATCCCAAACTATACTGTATTTAGGGATGGAGATTCGCAGTCCAGTTTTTCGGGCTTTTCCGTCTGCCCCCCGAATAGAGCAAGCCCTGCTCATAATCCAACTGATGTTGAAGAGAGAACGTTGCTCAGTCAGGAATTGGATGAGTCTAGTAGGAACTCTATCATCCCTGCGGCAGTTTGTCTCGCTAGGAAGGCTACACCTTCGACCTCTCCAGTTCCATCTAGCTTTTCACTGGAAAAAGGACAAGACGTTAAAGGCGGTCTCAATCCTGATCTCCGAAACAGTAAAGGCATGCCTGAATTGGTGGAACGACAATATCAGTCTAAGAGAGGGACTTCCTCTAGCAGTTCAGAAACCAAACCCCGTTCTATTCTCAGACGCATTGGATTTGGGTTGGGGTGCGACCCTGGACGGTCGGGAATGCTCAGGTCTGTGGACCTCAAGTCAGAGGAGCATGCACATCAACGGCAAGGAGCTTTTGGCAGTCCACCTGGCCTTGATGAACTTCGAGAGTCTCCTTCGAAACAAGGTGGTGGAGATCAACTTGGACAATACCACAGCCTTGGCATACATTTCCAAGCAAGGAGGCACCCACTCCCTGACGCTGTACGAGATCGCAAGGGACCTGCTCATTTGGTCAAGAGATCGAGGCATCTCCCTGTTAACGAGGTTTATCCAGGGCGACTTGAACGTCTTAGCAGATTGCCTCAGTAGGAGGGGTCAGGTAATTCCTACGGAATGGACCCTCCACAAGGACGTGTGCAAGAGGCTTTGGGCGACTTGGGGTCAACCCACCATAGACCTCTTTGCAACCTCGATGACCAAGAGACTTCCAATCTATTGCTCTCCAGTCCCAGACCCAGCAGCAATACATATAGACGCATTTCTTCTAGATTGGTCTCATCTAGACCTATATGCATTCCCACCATTCAAGATTGTCAACAAGGTACTGCAGAAGTTCGCCTCTCACGAAGGGACAAGGTTGACGTTAGTTGCTCCCCTCTGGCCCGCGAGAGAATGGTTCACCGAGGTACTTCGATGGCTGGTAGACTTTCCAAGAAGTCTTCCTCTAAGAGTAGACCTGTTACGTCAGCCCCACGTAAAGAATGTACACCAAAGCCTCCCCGCTCTTCGTCTGACTGCCTTCAGACTATCGAAAGACTCTCTAGAGCTAGAGGCTTTTCGAAGGAGGCAGCCAGTGCGATTGCAAGAGCGAGGAGAGCTTCTACCATTAGAGTATACCAATCGAAGTGGGAAGTCTTCCGAAACTGGTGCAAGTCAGTATCTGTATCCTCGTCCAGTACCTCTGTAGCCCAAATCGCTGATTTTCTCTTGCACCTGAGAAAGGTTCGCTCCCTTTCAGCTTCCACGATCAAGGGCTACAGGAGGATGTTGGCTTCGGTCTTCCGGCATAGAGGCTTAGATCTTTCCAACGATAAAGATCTACAAGATCTCCTTAAGTCTTTTGAAACCTCTTAGGAACGTCGTTTGGCTACTCCTGGATGGAACTTAGACGTGGTCCTAAGGTTCCTCATGTCAGACAGGTTTGAGCCATTACATTCAGCCTCCCTGAAGGATCTCACTCTTAAGACTCTTTTCCTGGTGTGCTTGGTCTCGGCTAAAAGAGTCAGTGAACTTCATGCCTTCAGCAAGAACATCGGCTTTTCTACAGAAAAAGCCACTTGTTCTCTTCAACTTGGTTTCCTGGCCTAGAATGAACTGCCTTCTCGTCCTTGGCCTAAATCTTTTGATATTCCTTGCTTATCAGAGATCGTAGGCAACGAACTGGAGAGAGTGTTATGTCCCGTTAGAGCTCTTAAGTTCTATTTAGCTCGTACTAAGCCATTACGAGGTAAATCTGAAGCGTTATGGTGTTCGGTTAAGAAACCATCCTTACCTATGTCAAAGAATGCTTTGTCAAATTTTATCAGATTTTTAATACGAGAAGCCCATTCCCACTTGAGTGAGGAAGACCGATCTTTGCTTAAGGTTAAGACACACGAAATTAGAGCTATAGCAACCTCCGTGGCCTTCAAGCAAAATAGATCTCTGCAAAGTATCATGGACGCGACTTTTTGGAGAAGCAAGTCAGTGTTCTCGTCATTTTTCAATATTAAACTTAGCCGGTGATCATATAAGCTGCAACTCTGTTGCTCGACAGAAAAACCTACGGTCAAAATACGCCAGCGATCGCTATGCAGGTGGGGGTGTACATCAACAGCACCATCTGTCGAGCAGGTACTTAGTACTCCAAGTAAACAAAGAACCAATTTTCTCTCTGTCGGGCTACCGGCAAGACCTACTAATACGCTGTTTCTAACTGGATTTGTTTTCACAACTATTTGGTGAAGTACACTATTCTAGTTTTGAGCTTTCGCTATGCAGGTGTTTTATCTTCATCTCAAAACTTGAACTCGTTTTGGATAGATTTAATTAGGGTGACAAAGAGAGTATGGACTCTCTTTCACTTTTAAATGGCCGACCCTTCCCTTAGACGGAAGTGTGTTTAGGTTTTTAGTAATTTTGCTTAACACGTTATAGATCTATATATTTTATATCTCTCCGCCTTTATTAGGCCTCTTCGATTAACTTTCCATTTATTATAAACATATAAAGATAATTTTTATGTTTTGTTTATATGCGACCTTTCCTGATAGTAGGCGGTCCTAACTTGGAACCAAAGTTAATCAACGTTGAGCCCGTTATATCATATTTAGCCTTTAAAGAATTTAAAACTTTTTAAATTTAATGTTTTATGAAAGAATTTCTTTGATAGTCTTCGTACTGTTTTCAAAGATGAACTAACGTTTAGTTTTTTATGCTACGCAGTTGTTGACGTTCAGGACGTTCAACATGCGCTCTATCGTTACGATAGAGAGAGAGTGTATCACGGTTTCACTTTGCAGTAAGAGTAAATCGATTCTGACGTTTTGTTCATTCTTTCTTAGCTTAAATGTTTTAAATTCTAATTTAAAGGAACTTTTTATTTGGAAAACCTTTTAGTTTTTCCTTTAGTCAAATAACATGTTTTTTTGACGATATATAATTGGGCTCTTCTCTTAGGTGCGAAATCGATAGAGAAAGAGAGAGAGAGATAGAGACGGAGGGAGAGAGAGGAGAGAAAACGTTCCGTTCAAGCGGGTAACGTTTTTCTCGTGTTACTCTCGTCCCTAGTCGCTGTACGGGGAAGAAGGTAAAACGTTTCTAGGGTTTTATTCTTGTCCCCAGGCTATGTGCGGTGAGAGATTGTAAACGTAGTTTATTTGAACTAGTGTTTAGTCTCTTTCCCAGCCACTGATTTTTTTTTATCTTTATATATGTTTTCTGTTTTTTGCTAGTATTAATGAGCTGCATTATACGACTGATTTCGCAATTACTACCTTTTAATGAGGGTAGAATTGCGTGTTTCAGGTAGAAATCAGTAAAAGTTTCGATTTCAGTGAAATAAGTGCAAAACAGAAAATCGAAGTGATAAAGTGATATGCGCAAAGTGTTACAGTGTTGCGTCCGAGGGTTCGTCTGTTCGTGCCTGTCGTTCACCTAGTCCGGGACCTCTTGCAAGCTCCCAAGCCCAGGGGAGAAGTAATGTCGAACGACTTATGGGTTCGTCAGGCCTTGATCAACGCACAGACGTTTCCCTCCGTGGTTTCGGGCGTATCTACCCAAGATCGCCCCACCCACACAAAGACGAGAGAGCCCATTTATTTCTCGTCTGCGGAAGAGGTTTCTCGTAAGAAACCATGGACCAAGGTCTCGCAGCTTTTTAAGCGCAAGTCGGTCCCTTCCGCGCAAGTCCAACGGCCCAGTTGTAGCCACTGGGTCAGTTCGGACTCGCTGCAGTCTTCCAACGACTGCTCACCTCCTAAGAGAGGCAAAGCGGTACCGCATCAGGCAGTCACACCGTCTGTTGCCGCACCTGCTCCTGTAGACCCTAAGTGGTCTTTGCTGCAGACCATGCAGTCTCAATTAACGTCATTGATGCGGGACTTTCGTGCGGAGAAGGTTGACACTGCACCAACCTCTAGCCTACAACCAACCACGGTTGTGCGTCCTGTGGACGCTGAGGCGACCTTCTGCCGCACTCCAGCTGAGAGAGTCCCGCCACCCATGCGTTCCAGTGTACCCTGCCAGCCGCATGTTGACGTTCAGTAACGCACGGAACCTTCCGTTAACGTTCGCGAGGTACAACAACAGTCTAAGTTGTTTTGTTTTGACGCGGTGCGTCAACCTCCGCATTCTAGAGTTGTTTTGACTGTTCAGTATAGACAGTCAAAGCAGTCTCGAGTGAACACTGTATGTCCTCACGCACCTGTTGTGGTTGACAGTTCAGTTGTTGACAGTTCACAGACTGTCAAGCAGTTACATGACGTTGCCTTCTGGTCTGCTACTAATGCACCAGTGAGAGACTCACTGAGATAACCTAGCTTTTATCGGACAAGGTTCCTGTAGATGAGAAAGTGCTGTTCTCCCTCCTACTGATATTCCCTTGAGGACTCTGTCATTTGGAGAGGAGCCTTAAGCTGCTTAGCCTCCTATGGACTTTAATTAAATCATGATGATTTTTTAAGGATCTTCGTCCGGATCTTGTAACTGCTGCTCCTCATTCGCCTAAACGTCAGAACTTACACTAGGCCTAGCTACTTCGAAGCCGTTGTTTTTAAGCTAGTGCTCTCTCGCTCTCCTAGAGAGCGTTACGTTGGCTAGGCGACTGGTTTTTGCACCAGGAGGAGTTTTAGGGATACAGCCTTTGATTTCCCTTCTTTTAAACTGGCTTATAGAGCGAGAGTCTGATAGGACACGAGAGAAGTTCTCGGCTTGGGAGTTCATGCCTCTGCCCAGATAGACTTCTCAATTCTGGTAGACTCGCCCTGGCGCCTAGCCAGGAGACGCTCCAAGTTGTTTACAGGTCAACTTCTCAACTTTTGTCGAGCCTTTGAAGTTTTGCTGTACTATTATGTCACACATAACAAGGCTTTCAGGGATGGTAAATGGTTCCGCCTCAGTCGCTAACCCCGTCTGTTGCCACACCTGCTCCCGTAGACCCTAAATGGGCTTTGCTGCAAGACATGCAGTCCAAGCTTGCGTCCTTGATAGAGGACTTAAATGCGGAGAAGAACCTTCTGGCCAACAACCTTCCAACCGGTTGGTTGTGCGCCCTGTTGACGCTGAGGTAACCTACTCGCGTCTGCCAGTTGAGGTGGTTCCTCCTTCTGGCCAACAACCTTCCAACCGGTCGGTTGTGCGCCCTGTTGACGCTGAGGTAACCTACTCGCGTCTGCCAGTTGAGGTGGTTCCTTCACCGATGCGACCCAGTGTGGGTTGCCAGTCGCACGTTGACGTTAAGCGACGCTCGGAGGTGGTTGTTGACGTTCAGGACGTTCAACAACCAGCAGAGGTGACTTGTTGTAACGCAGTGCGTCAACCTCAGCAACCCGGTAGGGTGTTGACTGCACAACCCAGACAGTCTAGACAGTTTCGGGTTGACGCTGTACTTCCTCGCGCACCCATGGTTGTTGACAGTTCACAGACTGTGCAGCAGTTCCATGATATTGCGTCCGGCTCCGTCACGCATCCACCAGTGCGACCGGATTCAGCGAGTCAGACGTTGCCCACTCCGTTGCCGTTTCCTCATCAGTTTCGGATGAGGAACCCTCTGATGAGGACGTTGCTGAACAAGACGATCAGCCCCCAGCCCTGCTATCCATCCAGAAGATGCTGAAGAAGGAACGCTGCCCAGTCAGGCTGTGGATGAGTCTGGTAGGGACACTGTCATCCGTGGATCAATTTGTGTCACTAGGAAGACTACACCTCCGTCCTCTTCTATACCATCTAGCTTTTCACTGGAAAAAGGACAAGACGCTAGAAGCGGTCTCGATCCCGGTTTCCGGAAAGATAAAGTCTTGTCTGACTTGGTGAAAGGACTATATCAACCTTAGAGAGGGTCTTCCCCTGACTGTTCAGACTCCCAACCACGTTCTCTTCTCGGACGCATCGGACGTAGGCTGGGGTGCGACATTAGACGGTAGGGAATGCTCGGGATTATGGAACTCGAGTCAAAGGACAATGCATTTCAACTGCAAGGAGCTACTGGCAGTACGTCTGACCTGGAAAAGCTTCAGGTCTTTCCTTCAAGGCAAAGTGGTGGAGGTGAACTCGGACAACACCACGGCTTTGGCGTACATCTCCAAGCAAGGAGGGACCTACTCTCTGACATTGTACGAGATCGCAAGGGACCTCCTCACCTGGTCAAAGGTCTAGACATATCACTAGTAACGAGGTTCATCCAAGGCAACTTGAATGTCATGGCAGATTGTCTCAGTCGGAAGGGACAAATAATTCCAACAGAATGGACCCTCCACAAGGATGTATGCAAGAGACTTTGGGCCACCTGGGGCCAGCCAACCATAGATCTCTTCGCAACCTCGATGACCAAGAGGCTCCCAATATTTTGCTCACCAATCCCGGACCCAGCAGCAGTTCATATAGATGCCTTTCTACTAGATTGGTCACATCTAGATCTATATGCATTCCCTCCGTTCAAGATTGTCAACAAGGTACTGCAGAAGTTCGCCTCTCACGAAGGGACAAGGTTGACGCTAGTTGCTTCCCTCTGGCCCGCGAGAGAATGGCTCACCGAGGTACTTCGATGGCTAGTAGACGTTCCCAGAACACTTCCCCTAAGGGTGGACCTTCTACGTCAGCCACGCGTAAAGAAGGTACACCAAGGCCTCCACGCTCTTCGTCTGACTGCCTTCAGACTATCGAAAGACTCTCGAGAGCTAGAGGCTTTTCGAAGGAGGCAGCCAGAGCGATTGCTAGAGCAAGGAGAACATCCACCCTTAGAGTCTACCAATCGAAGTGGGAAATCTTCCGAAACTGGTGCAAGTCAGTATCCGTATCCTCGACCAGTACCTCTGTAACTCAAATAGCTGACTTCCTCTTATATCTGAGGAAAGAACGATCTCTTTCAGCTCCCACTATCAAGGGTTACAGAAGCATGTTGGCATCAGTCTTCCGTCACAGAGGCTTAGATCTTTCCAACAATAAAGATCTACAGGACCTCCTTAAGTCTTTTGAGACCACGAAGGAGCGTCGTTTGGTTACACCTGGTTGGAATTTAGACGTGGTACTAAGATTCCTTATGTCAGACAGGTTCGAACCGCTACAATCAGCCTCCCTGAAAGATCTCACCTTAAAGACTCTTTTCCTGGTATGTTTAGCCACAGCTAAAAGAGTCAGTGAGATTCATGCCTTCAGCAAGAACATCGGATTCTCATCCGAAACGGCTACATGTTCTACAACTTGGTTTTCTAGCCAAACACGAGCTGCCTTCTCGGCCTTGGCCAATATCGTTCGATATTCCAAACTTATCGTATGGTTGGAAATGAACTAGAAAGAGTCTTATGTCCTGTAAGAGCTCTTAAGTTCTATTTAAAAAACCTTTATGAGGCCCGTCTGAAGCTTTATGGTGTTCAGTTAAGAATCCATCTTTGCCTATGTCAAAGAATGCTTTATCCTATTTTATCAGACTGTTAATACGAGAAGCTCATTCCCATCTGAATGAGGAAGACCAAGCTTTGCTGAAGGTAAGGACACACGAAGTTAGAGCTGTCGCAACTTCCGTGGCCTTTAAACAAAATAGATCTCTGCAAAGTATAATCGACGCAACCTATTGGAAAACCAAATCAGTGTTCGCGTCTTTTTATCTTAAGAATGTCCAGTCTCTTTACGAGAACTGCTACACTCTGGGACCATTCGTAGCAACGAGTGCAGTAGTGGGTGAGGGCTCAACCACTACAATTCCCTAATTCCATAACCTTTTTAATCTTTCTCTTGAAATGTTTTATTATTGTTTTTGGGTTGTCCGGAAGGCTAAGAAGCCTTTCGCATCCTACTTGATTTGGCGGGTGGTCAAAGTCATTTCTTGAGAAGCGCCTAGATTAGAGGTTTTGATGAGGTCCTGTTGTATGGGTTGCAACCCTTGATACTTCAGATCCTAGGGGTCGCTCAGCATCCTAAGAGGATCGCGAGGCTCCGTAAGGAAGACGTACTTAAAAAGGCAGAGTAATTGTTCAAGTCGACTTCCTTACCAGGTACTTATTTATTTTATGTTTGTTATTTTGAATAACTGCTAAAATGAAATACAAAATACTTAGCTCATAATAATGTAAACATGTAATACTGGTCTCTACCCACCCCCCTGGGTGTGAATCAGCTTATATAATCACCGGCTAAGTTTAATATTGAAAAATGTTATTTTTATTAATAAAATAAATTTTTGAATATACTTACCCGGTGATCATATATTAAAGGACCCTCCCTTCCTCCCCAATAGAGACCCAGTGGACCGAGGAGAAAATTGGTTCTTTGTTTACTTGGAGTACTAAGTACCTGCTCGACAGATGGCGCTGTTGATGTACACCCCCACCTGCATAGCGATCGCTGGCGTATTTTGACCGTAGGTTTTTCTGTCGAGCAACAGAGTTGCAGCTTATATGATCACCGGGTAAGTATATTCAAAAATTTATTTTATTAATAAAAATAACATTTTACTTGAAAGATGTCCAGACTCTTTACGAGGAGTGCTACACACTGGGTCCATTCGTAGCAGCGAGAGCAGTAGTGGGTGAGGGTTCTACCACTACACTTCCCTAATTCCAATATCCTTTTTAATCTGTCTCTTGAAATGTTTTTAATATTGTTTTATGGGTTGTACGGAAGGCTAAGAAACCTTTCGCATCCTGGTTGATTTGGCGGGTGGTCAAAGTCATTTCTTGAGAGCGCCCAGATTAGGGGTTTGATGAGGTCCTGTTAGTATGGGTTGCAACCCTTTATACTTCAGCTCCTGGGAGTCTTTCAGCATCCTAAGAGGATCGCTGGGCTTCGTGAGGAAGACAGACTTATAAGGCAGAGTAATCGTCTAAGTCAACTTCCTTACCAGGTACCTATATATTTTGGTTTTGTTATATTGATAACTGTCAAAAACTCTTAGCTTATACGCTGTAAACTTAATTAACTCTGGTCTCTACCCACCGCCTTGGGTGTGAATCAGCTATTATATATTCACCGGCTAAGTTAAATATTTAAAAATGATATTTTAATTATAAAATAAATTTTTGAATATACTTACCCGGTGAATATATAAATTAAAGGCCCTCCCTTCCTCCCCAATAGAGACGCAGCGGGACGAGAAGAATTGAAGGGTTTGTTTACATGCAAGAGTGGTATCTGGCCGATAGTTGGCGCTGGTGGGCACACCCGCAACCTTCATAGCGATCGCTCGCGAGTTTTTTGAGTGTGTTTTCTGTCGAGCCGCTGAGTAGCAGCTATTATATATTCACCGGGTAAGTATATTCAAAAATTTATTTTATAATTAAAATATCATGTTTATAATGATACATGTTTTGATGTAAATCTTTGTAACATTGCCAGTAGAGGTTTCTTTATTGATTGATAAATATCCTTCACTCTGACTTCAGCCTCTTAATCTGCAAATTTTTCTTTCAGATTAGTGTGTTTGAGGGATACGGTATTATTGGAAGAAGCTAAGGATATGCTGTGTTTCCTAAGAACTGTAATTGTGAGGTTTTTTGTGTACGTGACGTTATCCAACAGACTTGTTCATATCAGGCGGCATATCTATTTCTGCTCTATCTCTCTCGTATGGCCTTACAACAATGACCACAATGTCAACATAAGTTGGTTTTCATAACATATTACTGGTGCTTAGTTGGAGAAAAAGTTTTGCTGACACTGGATGCAAAATGGAGAGGCACTGCCTTTCTTCTATCTTTCAGTGTCTTCCAATACAGGAAAGATTCTTAGGACATATGACATGGTTTTTGGTGTTCAGGTTTCTTTCCCCATCAGCATCATCATCGACTTGCATGTTTTAAATTACCTTAATATATTTTTTTTTATTATTTCTCATTTATAGTGTATTTGTTATGTCTCTATTTCCTTTCCACACTGGGCTGCATATCCTGTTAGAGCCCTTGGACTTGTAGAATTCTGCTTTTCCAACTAGGGTTTTAGCTGAGGTAGTACAGTAATGGTAATAATAATGTAATAAGTAAATATTGAAGCTACTGGATATGAATTAGATTTTTTGGGCTCGAGCCATGTCGTCCTGATGGAAGTTCCTTCGAGCAGCTTCCTACTGTATAATATTTCTGCGAGTGAATTACAAGAGAATTACTGTTAGGTATCACAGAGTTCTAACCCCCGGAACGACTATCTTAAGATCTCGCGTATAATCAGGGACGTATCCATAGATAACCATAGATATTTGCACCCCCAACAGACTTAACACTGGATATGAATTAGATTTTGTGCATTCATTTTGTTTTGTTTTAAATAGACCAATTTCCATTTAAAACCATCTTAACTTGTTACTTTAGAGGATAGAGAGATATGTTCTCAGCACTTGACACTCATTGCTCCATACCTCATGAAAAGCTGATTACTAATATCTTTAAGGTGTTTCTAACAGCTTTTAGTCATTAATAATCGTAATTAGCATCGAAGAGCTTTTTATTTGTGTATGATTTTTCGCTTACAGGAACATTCCAGTTAGATCAAACCGTATTGGCCGCATCTAATTAATTTCAAGTGTTGTTTGATTCATTTTACATCTGGAAAAGGCAAAAATATCTTACGAAAGTCTTGACTTTCTTCCATCAACAGTGTCGGACAAGTCAAGATTACTGATATTCTCCAAATTGAGAGATGCTGTAAAGTTTATTCCCAATAGGATAATCTTTATTTCTGGGTCGACCGGTAACGCCCGGTGAAAAGGGTCCTTCTTATCTCTTGTCTGATATAAATACTGTACTTCCAAATATACCAGAGAAAGTTAAAGCATGGAATGCAGAGGTTACTACCCTCGCACAAGCACCCTAAGGGCATCGTGTATAAAGAAAGGGCGTGTGATAACCACTATTCACAGGTCATCTTCCATTTAGATCAATCCTTCCTCAAAAGGGGGAGCCGGCCTAACGGTACCAACCTAACTCACCTGATCCACTCAGCGACGCCTGCCTCGAACGCCCTCTACACATCCTTCTGTTGGACTTGTACTAACGACGATTGCTTTGTTTTGTGTCTCACTTTTTAGCTGTTTTTGTGGATTTCTTCATAATGGCTGAAGCTCTCCTTACTCCTGCACCAAAGTTAAGTACCACAGATTGTTTTGACAGTTTTTCTAGTACCGGGCAAGTAGTGTAAGTAATAGGAAGTGTTTTTTAATACGTTCGGCCTTGTGCCTTCCGTGGTCCACGTGGCTATTTTTATTGTTTACACTCAGTACGTTTTCTATTTGCTTTTCGTTGCCCTTTTGGTACTGTTATCTATTAGGTTCATTAATCTTAGGTAATTTTATTTTAATCTTATTTTAAGATGGTAGGCTCCATGCCTCTGTTTGAACCTTTATCGTTTGTGTGGTACTTATTAGTCGTCTACAAGTCCGTTTCTGTTAACCAAAATAGCGTTCAGGGGTTTCATTACAGTTTAGTACCGCCGATTCGGTAGGTCTTTTATTATTATCATTGATTTATATTATATTTAGAACTGTATTCCCCTGTCGCTATTCTTATTAGTCTTTATTGTTATTTTTGGACAGATGTGCTTTATTTATTGAGGTTCGTGCTTGTTAGATTGACCGTCGTAACCGACGAGTCCGAGAGAATGGGATTCCCGTTTTCTTTCTTATAGACTCGGGAGCCCGTTCTCTCTGTCTCACTTAGGGATGACTACGTTATTCATGTGATTGTTTTAAGGTTACGGCGATCTTTCTTGGCTTATTGTCGGTGTTCGATCCGTTTCGTGTTAGAGTCGCTTTAGGTATCGGCCTGCCTTGCGCGGCCTTATGTCCCCCCCCAACTCCCACCCCCTTAGTTCCACTCTCTCCTCGCTCTGGCATGGGAGTTGGGTCGGGACATTATTCATACTCCGCCGTGAGTTTCAACCTATCTGGGAACGCTTATTACCTATTACCTTTTGCGTCCCTTCGACAGGGAATCCTCCCCTCATTGGCTTTCCGCAACTTGACTCCGGCTTCGACCTTCCATTCTCACGAATCTGATGTATCTTATTTTTGTTTTTTACTCCGGCGCGTCCTCCCAGAGTGCTATGGAGATTTATTACTACATCCAGTTAACGTATCCCTTCATTGGGTTAAGGATCTATTACCAAACACCCCCCCACCCCCTCATAGCCGCCGGGCTTCCATCACCCTCCGGCTTTCCCATTACATAAGCCATAATTGTTAAAAAGTAATTACTCCGGAGCTCCGGCTACTTTATTTACACGACCTCAATTCGGCACATCATCTATAAGCTTCCTTGTCTTTACTGTTATTTTACTTAGTAAAGCCCGTAGGAAACTTTGTACTTATTGATCCTTTTTATTACAGAAAGTACGCTGTGCTGCCAAGGGCTGTTCCGCAACCTTTCTCGATCCGGTAGGCCATGACGTTTGCCAGTCGCATGCCCACTGTGTGATCTCCTTTGTCCGGGAGGATGGCCAATCACCCTATATGATCTGGTTCCTGGAAGCATGTGCGCTCTGCTATGAGGTTTCATCCATTCTCCTCAATGATGAGGTAAGTTAGTGATGTTATCTGCATGCTAGTTTTTAAGGATCTGCTTCATATATTTGGTTGTTTGTGTTTCTATTGCTTTTATATGGCGACGCAGCATATTCAGGTGTTATCCTAATACTTTCTGTTGTAATGTTTCCCGTCTGCCGTTCTAAGTTACCCCTCCTTTTTCAGTCTGACGAGGATTCACTCCGGACGGCCAAGACCAGCCTACACTCCTGGGTGTCTGGTTTTGGACGGAATGCCCCGACCGGTTGCCCCTACCTCCTTGATACAGACATGGCCTCCCGGTTATTCCCTGGTTCCTCCTCGGCCGCAGTACCTCTGGAACAAGCTGCCCCCATCATTGAGAGTATCAGGGCGGCCCTTCCAGTAGAAGAGGAACACCTGCTCTCAGGAGACATCTCATCCCTGGACATTCACACCGAACCAATGGAGGAGCAGGTGAGTGGTGTGGATTTGTCAGAAACCTTTCTTTCCCCTACTCCTTCCTCTTCCTCCCACGGCTTTGACAAGCCTCAGGCTTCTCCTTGGGAAGGTTCCATCTCGGTCCGTCCCAAGGTGAAGCCTATTCGTAAGATTAAACCCAAAAGCAATACTTCAGCTTCGCCACAGTCTATATCCCCGGTCCCAGGACCTTCCTCAGCCCCTGACGTTCCAATGCTTTCACACACCCCTCCTCGTCCTAAAGGACAGAAGGGTAAGTCCGCTAAGTCCAAGGCTCCCGCTGTAGGTAGCTCCTCGGATTTCCAAGTAACCTTGGAATTCATTCAAGATATGGTGGAGTCGAAGCTGCAAAGACACTCCGGGGTCATCTCAGAGCTAAAGGACATGGTGGCTAGCCTCATAAGGGACAAGTCTCACCCTGATCCGTCCCCAGTTCCTGATGCATCGAAGCTTCCACCCTTCGATAAGAATAACCCTTGGAGGTTCGCGAAGCATGCCCCTTATTTAGATGGTACGCTTACAATTGAAGGGTTGGGGACCCGCCCTCTAGACGATCTGGAGTTCTTCCCTCCGGACCTCCAGTTCCCCTTCAATGGCTTTGTTCGTTTACGTAAGCATGCTTTAGTACGGATAGACAAGGTCCCAAAGGAGACGATAATATTCCCGAAAGAGCAGGCCCAAGCTGTCTGGGCCCGTACTCTGGCGGAATGGGGTTGTACTAATTCTAAGTTAACCCCCCACAAAGGAGTGTATACAATCTTTATCACTCCTACGTCCATCCCGTCTCCGCTTACTGACAAGATCGCGGAATTGACTATTCAGTCAGTTAAGGACGGCATCCCCATGCCGACCCTTAAGGAAACGGATCCCACCTCTCTCCTCGTTCCTGGCACCTCGGCGCTCTGGAACGATGCTTCTTTTACGTTTACGGTGGGTAAATTAGACCCTGACTGCGCTTCCTCTCTCTTCTCGGAAAGACTTCCTAAGATCCCGGACCACTTATTGAAAATAGAGTTCGAGACGAGAAACCGGCTGGCGAGAACTCTCAACTCGGTAGTTTCATCAGAGCTGATAGCTTCCTTATACAGTGACAAGCCTCTCTTTCGAGTGCAGGCAAGGAACCTCTTGCAGTCGTTCCAGTCGGACCTAAATGACTTCTGGACTGCGAGAACTAATTGTCGGAAGCATGTTCTCGCAGAAGCCTCTATTCGGCATGAACCCAACAGTCTCATCGCCTCCTCCTGTTGGGGTAAAACCCTGTTCCCCCAGGAAGAAGTCAATAAGGTTCTCCAGGACGCAGCGAGGGCTAATCAGAACCTTCAGGTTAGATGGGGCCTCTCAAATAAGCGTAAATTTGAGAACATGCCTCGTCAACCCTTCCCAAAGAAAAAACAAAGGTCCTATGTTCCTTTCAAGACGGGTAGAGGCCAACTCCATCATTCCGCAGGCCCTCACTCCTCAACTGCCTCTACGGCTAAAGCCGCCCCTCCTCAACAGATTGTCTTCCTCCCGGCTCCTCAAGCTACCCAACCAACTTCGGCAACATCTTGGATGACCTCCCCTGCCTTCAATCAGGCGTACGAGACCTCGGGTTCCTTTCGAGGATACCCTAGAGGCGGCACCAGGGGTAGAGGTCAGTTCCGCCAGCGAGGCGGACGTAGAGCCAGAGGTTCCCGAGGAGGAAGTGGGGCTAAGTTCAACCCCATGCAATGAATCCGGTAGGGGGGAGATTGTACCAGTTTCGGGACCAGTGGACCTTCAGTCCTTGGGCCCACAGTATAGTCTCAAAAGGCCTGGGCTGGAAATGGGCTCTAGGTTCTCCACCTCCGATAGTGTCCTTCTTCCAGAAGCCCACTCCCATCCTAGAGGAGTATACCAAGGACCTCTTGAAGAAAAAGGCAATAAAGAGGGTACGGTCACTGAAATTTCAAGGCCATCTGTTCACGGTTCCAAAAAAGAATTCATCGGCGTTGAGAGTGGTCCTGGACCTGTCCAAACTGAATTCTTACATTCTTTGCGACAGGTTCCGCATGCTGACTATCTCTCAGGTACGGACCTTACTTCCCCGTGGGGCCGTCACCACCTCTATCGATCTTACAGACGCCTATTATCACGTCCCAGTAGCAAGAAACTTCTCTCCTTACCTCGGCTTCCGCCTAAGCAAGAAATCTTATGTGTTCAAAGTGATGCCGTTCGGCCTCAGCATTGCTCCCAGGATATTTACAAAGCTAGGGGAGATGGTGCTAGAACAGCTCAGGAGCCAAGGGATCATGGTGATCGCTTATCTGGACGACTGGCTCATCTGGGCACGAACGATTCAAGACTGCCACAGGGCTACAACCAAAGTGGTTCAGTTTCTGCACAAGGTAGGATTCCAAGTCAACTTACAGAAATCTCGCCTACAACCAGCAAGCAAATTCGAATGGCTAGGCATCAGATGGGACCTCACAAGTCACGAACTATCTCTTCCTCCCAAAAAGGTCAAGGAGATAGCTTTGAAGACAAGACACTTCATCAGGAACAAACATATTTCACGAAGAGCCTTAAAAAGAGTTCTAGGCTTACTCCAATTCGCTTCAGTGACAGACCTCTTATTGAAGGCTAAACTCAAAGACATCAACCGAGTTTGGAGAAAGAGAGCTACAACCCGATTACAAGACAAGATATCGAAGATCCCCTCAGTCTTAGTTCGTCGCCTCCAACCATGGTCGAAACAGGAGAACCTCTCCAAATCGGTTCCTCTGCAATTCCCTCCTCCACGTGTGACGATTCACACAGACGCGTCTCGCAGTGGTTGGGGGGGCTATTATCGACACCAGATGTTTCAGGGCTCTTGGTCCCCTGCGATGCAACAGTTCCTCATCAACGTGTTGGAGGCCATGGCAGTGTTACTGACCTTAAAACGGCTATCCCCTCCACGCTCCACCCACATCAGGATAGTCTCCGACAGCACGGCGGTAGTTCACTGCATCAACAGAGGCGGATCGAAATTTCCCAATCTCAATCAAGTCCTGGTCACAATCTTTACCTTGGCAAATGAAAAGAACTGGTTCCTGTCAGCCACTCACCTCGCAGGAGTCCAGAACGTGATAGCGGACTCACTATCCAGGACAAAACCACTAGAATCAGAATGGTCCCTAGACGCAAATTCCTTCCGGTGGATTTCCAGACTGGTTCCAGGTCTCCAGGTAGACTTGTTCGCGACACAACTCAACCACAAACTTCCCTGTTACGTGGCCCCGAACCTGGACCCTCAGGCTTGCGCTATGGACGCACTAACCCTGGATTGGAACCATTGGAGGAAGATTTAGCTGTTCCTTCCGGTGAATCTTCTGATGAAAGTTTTACCCAAGCTACGCTCCTTCCACAGATAGGTGGCTTTGGTAGCACCTCAGTGGCCGAAAAGCAGCTGGTTTCCTCTCCTCCTAGAGTTGAAACTTCGCCCGTTCCGGATCCCATTCCCCAAGCTGATCCAAGTGGTCCAAACACGGACTGAGTCAGATTCCTCAAGGATAGCGCAAACCCTAACTTTGTGGATTTCATGAAATTTGCAGCCCATAAGGATGCAAATATTGACCCGGAAAATGTCCTCTTTATTGAATCAGACAAGAGACTCCACAATTAGACAGTATGATTCGGCAGTTAAGAAGCTAGTGGGATTTCTTAAAAATTCGAATGAAACTAGAATGACCCCGAACCTGGCCTTTTCGTTCTTTCAGTCCCTTTTTGACAAGGGCCTCGCAGCTAGCACTATAACCACAATCAAATCAGCTTTGAAAAAGATCTACGTGGGGTTCGATATTGACCTCGCAGATTCTTATTTCTCCTCCATTCCAAAAGCCTGTGCTAGGCTCCGACCTTCTGTTCGTCCACAAAAGATCTCGTGGTTTCTGAACGACGTCCTCAAGCTCGCGTCTGACACTGATAACGAATCCTGCTCTTACATATCGCTCCTTAGGAAGACCTTATTTCTTATGGCCATGGCCTCAGGTGCTAGAATTTCGGAATTAGCAGCTCTCTCCCGTAATCCGGAAAACCTAGATTTCCTGCCGTCAGGAGAGGTTCTTCTCTCCCCAGATAGAGCTTTCCTAGCCAAAAATGAGGACCCACAAAATAGATGGTCCCCTTGGAAAATTATTCCTCTTCCCCAAGATGCTTCTTTGTGTCCGGTCGTTACACTCCGGGCCTTATTAGCAAGGACTGCGTCACGCTCATCTGGACCCTTGTTTGTCAGGGAACAAGGGGGTACTATTTCCATCCAAGGCATCAGACAGCAAATCCTTTATTTTATCAAACAAGCTAACCCGGAATCTTTTCCACATGCACATGATATCCGGGCAGTAGCCACCTCCATCAATTATTTTCAGAATATGGATTTTGATGACCTTAAAAAGTACACGGGTTGGAAATCCCCGATGGTTTTCAAACGCCACTATTTGAAGAACTTGCAGGCCCTTAAGTTCCCTACTATTGCAGCTGGGAGTGTCATCTCCCCCAATTAATTTCTTGCCTTTCTCCTTTTCGTCCTACTCTCAACCTTCTCCCTCCCCCTGCCATCCCAACACGTTGCCTCTCACCTTGGTCGGTGTTTTAGCCTCATTGATGTGTTATGTCGGTGGATTAGCCCACTTTTATTTTATGTCAGGTTGACTTATTCATGCCGGTAGCTCTTAAATTTTGGATTGTATATAATTATTGGTATCCTAGGGTATGGTACAGTTTGTCATGTCTTTGTACCCATGTTATTATGGTTTGCATCCTGCCAATTTTGTTTCCATTGCTACCTTTGAATTTGATTGTTTTATTTTGATGTTCTGGAGTTATGTACATTCTTAAGTCACAGCTCTTGGCTTGAGTTGTTGTCTGTGTCTATTTGCTCATGCTCACTATCCGACACAGCCCTGTTAACTTCTCTTGATCAGTTGTATTTCCTTGTTTGCCCAGGGAATAACACTTCTAACCCCCTCTACAACCTGAAGTAAAGATTGGGTTAGTTAGTGAGAAAAGGGGGCAATTCCTACACTATACAGCTCTTAATTATGATTATGAGAATGTTTTACACGCCAAAGTGCCAATTTAGTTGTTGCTCTTAGGCATACCCTCAGAATGCTCGTTTCAGGTGCCCTTCTAGCCTCTGGCATGTCAGCTTTAGCTGGTTAACGTGGAGGCCCCAAACTTGTTGTCCTTCTTTGTCAGCTTAATCTACGGATGGAGACTGACTCTGGACCGAAGGGAGTTGGGCTAACGCCCCTTGTGAGCAGCAGATCCTCTTACGTCCGAGTATCTGTGGGGTAGTGGTCACAAGAGGGCTTCACCAGTATGTTCTACCCTCAGAGCGAGTGTATTATCCTAATAGATGCCTTATCTTTACCCTTCTTAGCTAGCATACCTTTGTACCTTTGGCAACACCCTCGCAGCAAGTTGCTTATAAGCGTCATTGAAGCTTCCTCAGACTTCATGAATCCCCAGCTTGTATAGTCACCTATGTTGACTTGCCACTTAGCTCACCTAGTTGTGTTAGAAATGTGGCGAAATACCTACTCGCATTCTCAGTCCAACTATTTATGTCGCGTTTATGCTCTCTATCTCGTGTAATAGAACACGCTCCAGTGTAACTAGTCCCCAAAGCACTTTGGCTCTTTGGAACTGAGTTCGCAGCTTTCACAGCTGGGGCACACGCCAAAAACCTTTGTCTTCTTAATATCTACCCAATTGGCTAGACCTGACAGACTTGATGGAGGCGCTTTTCCAACATCAAGACATGTTTTTCGAGTGGTGCCACATTTGGGGGTTATGGTAAACTTCCTTTTAGGAACCCAAGCAGAACCTAGTACAGAGTTAGATCTTGGAATGTAGATATAAACACAAGGGAAAATCTTCTCGTCGCAGGTAAGAATCGCAAGATTAAAGGAAGTGGCTCATCTGTCGCTGATGCAAAGCTCGCTACAGACCCATCCATGGCAGTGTCTACTGGGTCACCTAGCCTTGTTAGAGCGTCTAATGCCCTCAGTCACCTTTGCATGCCGTCACTTCAGTAGCAGCTGAAGACCTTTTGGTCTCAAAGCAGGGATCCTCCCAACACAAGCATTCTAGTGGGATCAGAACAGAAGGGTTGGGAACTCACCTGCTACACCACAG
The DNA here is from genome assembly GCF_036898095.1 of Palaemon carinicauda. Classification (NCBI taxonomy): domain Eukaryota; kingdom Metazoa; phylum Arthropoda; class Malacostraca; order Decapoda; family Palaemonidae; genus Palaemon; species Palaemon carinicauda. The sequence continues at coordinate 76,684,736 of NC_090756.1, forward strand.
TCTCTCCAGGCTATGTTCCAGGTCAGACTGACAGAGTCACATAAACCTCCTGGAGTTGAAGGCAATGCACCTTGTTCTTCAACATTTTCAGCAGCTCCTTTCGTGTTACTCGATAATGTTGATAAGCATCGACACGACTGTTGGGGCTTATATAAACTAGTAAGGAGGTTCTATTTTACTCCAACTTTGCAACTAGCCGTTGAAATCCTATGATGGATAGAGGGCCAGTGCAATCTTCCTGTCAGCTTGATTAATCTATCTGTCGACCATGACACCTCGTCCAGTTTTGGGAAGTACCCGACAACAAAAAGGAACAAAAACGGATTTTGACACAAGAAAAATCTATCTTTGGGTGAGCTAGCCATGTCGTCCAGATGGAAGTACCTCAAAGGCAGTTTTCTAGTTGAGATATTTCTGCGAGTGATATACTAGAGAATTTTACCTAAGAAGTATCACAGGATTCTATCCCCTGGAGTGAATATCCCGAGATATCATGTATGCAACAGGGACGCGCTTAAAACAACCCACGGCTATCCTTCCCCGAATAGAGTTAAATTAACCTTGTCTTGAAGGATATGGGATAGATTTGATACGTGGGTGAGAAAACTGTTAAAACTTCCGATCCCAGTGTGCTACTGAAAACATGTTCGCTGGTTCTCCATTCCTTCTAGCAGCACCGTCTGGACGGTTTGGTTCGAAGTTTTCTGTGTGTTTACGTAGCTTTTTGAGTTATTTTAAGATCATGGACACCTCTCCTTCTTCCTCATTGACTAAGTTGAGTACCATTTCCTCTTATGTTGGAGTATTGTGCGTCTCCACCTTGGTATTTGTGCGCTGTGCATGCGTTAATTGCTCGTGGCTGTTGCGCAGCCGAAGCCGGTGGCTGATGTATCTAAATCGCTCAGAAAGGCTTCGTAAATTTTTCAATCTTGTTAAAGTGTTTTATATATTCTTTTACAACGGTGGTAGGATTATGGGTTATACCTTTTGCTATTATTTGCATGTTTGTATTCAATCAATCTTGACTTGGGCTAACTCCGATTCTTAGCTGTCGGCCATGACTGGTACAGTAACACCTTGAGATACGAGTGTCTCAACTTACAAGAAATTTAAGTTATGAGGAAAATTTTGAGAAAAGTTTTGCCCTGAGATACGAGAAAAATTTGAGGTACGAGGATACGAGGCAATTCCCTATGCAGCTGCTAGGTGGCCGAGTGTGCGAGAAGCTGCTCACCAGGACAGCATCGCTCGGTCTTTCCCGTCGGATCTCCGTCGCGTAAAGTTATCTCCCAGCATCGGCCGTAGTGTTTGCATTTTTTACGTGTTTTTTCGTTAATCAGTACAGAATTAAGTAAATAAGCAATGGGTCCAAAGCAAGCGAGTTCAAACAAGGGTAGTGAAAAGAAAAATTGTATGATGACAATTGAGATGAAGCATGAAATAATCGAAAAACATGAGTGGTGTACGAGTGACTGAGCTGGCTCGCCAATATGAGAGGAGTACATCAACAATATGTACCGTTCTCAAGCAGAAGGATGCTATAAAGAGCACCAAGCCTTCCAAAGGTCTAACCATCCTTTCCAAGTTGCGGAGTGATATCCATGACGAGATGGAGAGACTTCTTTTAATATGAATAAAGGAGAAACAGCGTGACCGAGACTATCATCTGTGAAAAGGCCAGCAGAATCTACGATGACTTGAAAGGAAAGCCAGCAGCTGAGAGAGGGGAGACTTCGATGCCAGCGGAAACCTTCAAAGCCAGTTGTGGCTGGTTAGATAATTTCAAAAAACAGACTGGGATACACTCAGTTGTGAGGCACGGGGAAGCAGCAAGTTCCGACTCGAAAGCCGCGGCGGACTTCGTCTAAACCTTTGCCTTAGTTATCGCAGAACAAGGATACATCCCCCAACAAGTGTTCAACTGCGATGAAACCGGCCTTTTTTTGGAAGAAGATGCCCAGGAGAACATTCATCATGGCAGAGAAGAAATTACCGGGCCATAAACCCACGAAGGACCGGTTAACACTAGCCTTGTGTGCTAATGCCAGCGGTGACTGTAAGGTCAAACCACTGCTGGTGTAACACTCGGAAAACCCATGTGCTTTCAAGAGCCAAAGGATCTCGAAAGGAAAGCTGCAAGTGATGTGGTACGCTAATGATAAGGCTTTGGTTACGCGGCATTTCTTCACAGAATGAGTTAATCTGTGCTTTGGTCCGGCAGTCAAGAAATATTTGGCCGAGGAAAACCTGCCAATGAAATGTTTCCTAGTCCTCAACAATGCCCCTGGTCACCCTCCTGGTCTCGAAGAGGACATTCTTGATGAGTACAGATTCATCAAGGTCCTTTATCTCCCGCCCGACACCATGCCACTCCTCCAGCCCATGGACCAACAAGTAATTTCCAACTTTAAAAAACTGTACACAAAGCATTTGTTCAAGAAAGGCTTCAATATCACAGACAACACCAACTCACTCTTTGTGAATTTTGGAATGAACATTTCAATATTGTCCAATGCTTAAAAATTATTGACAATGCATGGCAGGGTGTCACACAAAGAACTCTTAATTCAGCATAGAAGAAATTGTGGCCAGCTTCCGTCCCTTAGAGGGACTTTGAAGGGTTCGATACGCCAGACCCTGATGACCCCGAACCTATTGTGGTGGATGAAATCGTGTCTCTTGGAAAGTCTGTGGGGCTGGAGGTAGATAAGGCAGATGTGAACGACCTTGTCGAGGATAATTAGGAAGAGCTCACGACATAGTAAATGATCGAGCTCCAGGAGATGCAACATTCGGAGGCATTTCAGTAGCTAGGAGGTGGAAGACGGGGGATGCCTTTCTATGACGGAAATCAAAGACATGTTAGCGAAGTGGCAGGAGTTTTTTGATTATATGGAAAAGAGGCAATTGGGCAAGTTGGCGTGTGGTCGTGCCTTAGCCTTTTGTGACGACACTTGTGTACATCATTTTAGTAACAATTTGAAGGGGAGACAAAAGCAAACATCCCTAGATAGGTTCCTTTTAAAAAGGCCGGCAAAAAGTGAAGATGAAAGCAAGTCAAAAAGCGAGGCAAAAAGAGCAAAGCCGGAAGAAGAAAAGTAATAAAATGAAAATGAAAACAAAATTAGAATTAAGTTTAGTATAACATAAGATTATCATTTATTTTTGAGTGTGTGTACAGTAAGCTAATTTTATTTAAGTTAAATTTAAACTTTAAGTTATGTTACGTAGTGTCACAAAAGTGTAGCGTACCGAACGTGTTGCCGTCAAGTCTCTCTCCCTCCTCCTCCGCACTCACCGCCAGTAGCTGCTACCGTCTGTCTTGAAGGGAAGTACTCCCTAATAATGTCACATTTTATTGCAGATCATAACCAGTACATAGGTATTTGTTATTTTGTGAACGTAGAATGTGAATTAGAACAATTAAAAACATGTTTTTCCACTCTAATATACTGTTTTTAGGTGTTTTATCAGAGGGTGGGAACAGATTAATTTTTTAAGTTATTTTATATGGGAAAAATTGATACGAGATACGAGCAAATTGACATACGAGATCGGGTCCCGAAATGCATTAAGCTCGTATCTCAAGGTATTATTGTATTTGTATACATATGTAGTCTCGCCTTTTACCACGTAATCTTATGGTTTTCGTGAGGCTGCCCATCCTCCCTTGCTATTGATAAGTCATAGCAGAGAACTGCAGCCCTGAAGGTCCTTCTGTGAGCAGTTGTCCTAGGGGGACAGTATTTCATTCATCTACTTAGCCTTAGTGTTTGGCCAGGCATGCTCGGGTTGTGGGATCTTGTTCCTGGTGTCTACACTCTGTTGATCCCTTAAAATGTAACCAACATTTTTCTAATGTTGACAGGTAGATCTTCCTTTCGTGTCATGGATTTAGGCAAGGGAGATCTGCAAATAGGAATTATCGGGGACCAAGGACACTGGGACTAGTTCAGATACTGTCAGCTCACTGGCAATCGCCAAGGGATCCGTCTCTCGCAATGACTATCACTTGTTACATGGTTAGGTAATAACACATTCACAAAATAATCACAAGTTATATTAAATCATTATCGTCGTCGTCCATAACTGAAGCTTCAGAGGCCTAAGAAACAAAGGACCAGTGAGGGACATCGGTTGTCGAAGAAAACAGCCTAAGTTCCTTATTGTCACCAGAAGTCTAGGAAGGGCAACGATCCCTCTTGGCTCATTTCAAAAGGAGGGAACGACATTTCTCCCACTGGGAGGACGTCCACTCCCTACAATATTCTACAGGACATTGTTTGCCGCGGTATGAAAAGTATACAGGATGAGGATGAACCTCAACCCGATTCATGAAAGGGCGACCATTATGGACGGGGAAGATATGCACGACACTAGTGATGCTAAAGATAATAAGCATAAGTGATTAATCTGTTAGGCATCACCCGGGTAACATTACATTAACCATGATCTATTCAGTACCGCCTTCAACAGGATATTGCGTTAATGACTTTAAATGTGTTTCAAGTCGTCAGTCCCGTAATAATAGTTACGCATATAGTAAGTATAGGAACACCAATTGGTAACACACTCATATTATGTAAGCAGTTGTAAATGGAAACTTATATGCTCCCAGGCAACGTTTTTCTGAAGCTCGCTTGATGTTAGAAAACTGGTTTCCTATCAGTGTGCTTTGGGCGTTTATGCAGAGAAGGTAATTTGCTTTGCTTCTTTCACATCGAGTGGCCTAAAAAGGAGGTGTATTTCTTTAGATGAAATAAATGAAATATTAAAGGAGTCTGATAATGATAACCTGTTCTGAATCCTCTAGTATGAGAATATTGAAGAAGTAATTATTTCTTCTGATGCCGAGTGAAGATGAATTCTCATTTCCGACTTACTGGACAAAATGGGGGAAAGAGACAGAGAACCCTTAGCTTTTGTTTCTGATCCTGGCATAAAATTCACATATAGAGCCCTGGGGGGGGGGGGGGGAGGTTGTAAAATGTGAGTTTATTTTGAGGATTTATTGAAAGACTGATCATAAAATATGCTGAAGAAAGAACAGTTTCTTTGTACAAGTCCCTGCGACTTGCAGTAAAACCTCCGTACTTCAAAGTTGCAGCAAATGTTTTTATGTTTTAACAGGCTTACAAAAGTCTTTTTATAGTTTATATATGACATATCTGTTTTGACGTCACTGTTTTTAGGATGAGTTATTGTTAATTTTTTCAGATTTATTTATCTCCTTATTTCCTTTCCTCACTGTGCTATTTTTCCCTGTTGGAGCCCTTGGGCTTATAGCATCTTGCTTTTAAAACAAGGGTTGTAGTTTGGCTAGTAATAATAATAAACAAAAGCACAAAGCATTATTAGGGTAATCCAGTGTGGAGAAGTGAAGTTATGATCATAGATAAGAGGAGAAACCTCTTAATGGGGTGACAACCAGTAGGTGGAGCTTGAATCATAGCAGCAAGTAACACTGCCCAGTAACCCATTATAGTTACGACTGAACCCTGTTTTAATTTCTTATTATTTGGTCACAGAAAATCAACATTAGGTGTATCCTATGTAAATGACTCCAAAAGCTTGTATCTGCGTAGGAATAAAAAAGTATTTGTAATAGAAAATAATCACGAGATCATAATAGCCTTTCGTTGTTCTTCATTTTACAAGGATGTGACATAGTACTAATTAACAGTTTTATATGATATGTTTTTCCTTCCTTTGTCAAGTGGCAGGAAGTGTAGCTTCTGAACACATCACAGTTAAGGAACTTCTTCACTTCTAACAATCTTCACGATGAACTGGAGTTCATTATCTTCAGTACATGTGACCGTCTTCGAGGAACTAAAATAAAGGAATAAATGATAATAAAATTGAAAAAGTAAATTTATTTTGGTGTAGTAGCAATGTGGCTAACTCAACTCGCAGAGCACAAGTAATCAACTTCCACAAGAGCCTACCTCAGAAGGTTTACAGCTCACGCTTCATCACGTTTACCTCGACTCTAAGAGTTGAATTAGTCAAGACCCTTACTAGAAACCAGTGGAAATTAAACATAAGCTGTAAAATCTTGAAACTATTAACTATTAACCATATCATCTACTTCATGAACTTTTCAAATTAGCCAGGTTCAGCACATAATACTTCCGAATCACACTTATTCAACACAGAGAAGATTATGTAGCCATTCAATTAAATATTTCAATCACTACAAATGGTATAATGAAACATGTTAAAAATATATGCAACCCTTCAAAAATGACAGCTCTCGGCACAAAATCACTTAGGATTCCCCTTCTGATTACTATTACAAAAACTATCCATTCTACAGCGGAAAATTAAAGACACTCGGAAATCTTTGACTTGCGTATGAAGAAGCTCCAGTGCAAGATGAAGAATCATGGAAGAAATTTCTATTCAAATACAGCATTGATCCTTTTGAAAACATCCAACTTAAAACTACCTGACGTATGATACCCCGAAGCATTCTCTAAACCGACATTAAACGTTGTTGGTTTCCAGATAATCCTCTTCCCCTTCATTGTCTTCCTCTTCTCCCGGCAGAATAAGGTAAGTGTTAAGAAACTCTTCAACAGAGTCTGTGTTCCATTTATCAATGGCTAAGGTCTCCATGACATCACCATCCTCATCCATCAACTTAATGACTGGATCTGCTCCTCTTACATACCTGTAATTAAGTAAATACTCTATTAGTATTATTGCTATTATTTCTAGTCTTGGGTAGTTATATAGCCTCTATACTATGGTCTTCCACTGTTTTGGGTTAGAGTTCTCTTGCTTGAGGGTGCACTCAGGCGAACTATTCTATCTAATTTCTCTTCCTCTTGTTTTGTTAAAGTTTTTATAGTTTATATAAGCAATATTTTTTTCAGTATTGTTACTGTTCTTAAAGTATTTAATTTTTCCTTTTCCTCACTGGGTTATTTTCCCTGTTGGAGCCCCTGGGCATAGCATCCTGCTTTTATAACTAGGGTTGTGCTTAGCAAGTAATAATAATAATAACAATATTGTACTGTACTCATATGATGATGATGACTACATAACAAGGCCCTAAAGTATAAAAAAAACACTCAAAATACTCAAGATATAAAATTATTATTACAACCCTATATAAAAAAGCAGGATGCTATAAGCCCTAGGTTTCCAACAGGGAAAATAGCCCAATAAGGAAAGGAAACATAGAATAGTGTTCCCTCAAACAAGAGAATCTAACCCAAGACAGTGGAAGACCATGGTACAGAGGCTTTGGCGCTGCCCAAGACTAGAGAACAATGGTTTGATTTTGGAGTGTCCTTCTCCTAGAAGAGCCACTTGCCATAGCTAAAGAGTCTCCTCTAACCTTAATACTAAATTGATATAAGTTCTAGCTTATACTGAGTGGCATTTATTTAATTTAGATTTTCTCAGTAAAAAAAAACCCATACAGTAGTTAAAAATAATGTAGTCTCTTGGATATTATATTAAAAAATTTTGTTTCTATACTCACTTGACTGTAAGGTTTGGGAACGCCAGAGGTCTGTCGCTCTTTACGAACGCTGAAAAGAAAACATAAGTGTGTAGGTTAATACAAAAAAAAAAATTTGTTCTATAGATAAGTCTTATAAATAAGATTAAGTAGCTGGCAAGACATTAGCATAAAAAAATGATCCTTTTAATGATAGCAAATTTAAATTAATTGGTTTTTGGATGTATACCTTACATTAAACAATGTTGAAATATGACAAATTTGGGAGTAATTTGTACTTTTCCTGATAATATAAACCAGAGTTCTTTACACAGGAGATGATAAAAGTGCTAGAATACTGTGTGGCTATAAAAAGAACTTTTTAATGAGGTGTCACTACAACTCCAGTAGCAAATCCTTTAACAGGGGATATTAAAGTGCCTTAGATGACCGCAGAGGTAGCAGCAGTAGGGGATTCAGCGTTATGAAGCTTCATCTGTGGTGGATAACGGGGGAGGGTAAGGGGTTGTGGCACCATAGCAGTACCAGCCGAACTCGGTTGAGTCCCTTGTCAGGCTGGGAGAACGTAGAGAGAAGAGGTCCCCTTTTTTTGTTTCATTTATTTGATGTTGCCTACCCTCCAAAATTGGGGGAAGTGCCCTGGTATATGTATGATGTACGTATTAAGTCCTTAGGAAGTCTACAATAGACAACTCATCTTGGGATCCAGACTCCCCAAGGGAGGAAGGTTTCACTGCCTCACCAGGGGAGATGAGAAGAGCTTCCTGACCCGAAGGTTACACAGCCACCGCTATTGCTCAACAAATTGCTGGAAGAGGCCAAACGAGAAGGGGCAAAGGGGAAGGTACCAGGAAAGAGAGGAAGAATTGGGATTTCTTCGACTTCGAGGAAGACCCCCCCGAAGGCGAATTCCTCCTCCCCCTTCCATACTGCTTCCACTGAGAGGATGTCCACTACCGACACTCCTCGCATGGAAAAGCCCGAGTGTAGGAGTTTCCTTTGCATATAGGGCAAAGACAGTGATAATGCATCTCCATTACAGACAAACGTGCCGCTCCGTTATGCCACGACAAACATGGAGAGCCACTCAAGAGGGACTCCCTTGGTGAGCTCCTCTGCTGGACGCAAGGAGGTGGAAGAAGCTTGGCAGTAGAGCCCGAACATTAAGAAGAGGAGAGCTCAAAGAGCTGTTGGGCGATCTTTGCCCAGGCACTCTTTAGCCCTTGAGACCAGGGCAAGGCTGCATTGGTCTTGGAGGGCTTCTAGGTGCCAAAGACATTGAGACAGTGTTTTTGCCCTCTCGTGGGTTTTCTCCGGGTCGGTAAACCTGTTGAGCATCCTGATGAGAGTCAGGACTTTCCAGAAGGCATGTTCTGACTCTTTCTGCTCCTTCTTTCACCCCAGAGAGCTCCTCTCTGGGTGGGTCATGAACATTCCTAGTGTGACTGGTAGTTCCTGAAGGCATGGAGGTCCTTGAAGAGGACTTTGGAAGAGTCTTGGAGTCCTTTGATTACTTCCCACGGAGATAGGACTCCAGCATCGAAGTCCGGATGAAGTTGCCTTTCCTGACTTACCCTGCGAGGAGAATTTTCCTCCAAAAGGTGGAAGGGAGGAAATTCGAACCTCTCAAGACTCCCTTGGCAGAGGTGAGGCAGGAAAGCCTCCGGAGGGCAATTCAGGCCTCGAAGGTTTAATAGGGATCTCCTGTATCATAATCCTGTGAGACATCAAAGAGGTGGAGCTGGGGGGAGAGTGACTCCTCCCCCACACTCTAGTTTTGTGGTGTTTGAATGTGCGTGGATGTAGTACGATAGAGTAAAAGATGAGAGATTGGAAGTATGTTTAGGAATAGAAGGATGGATATATTGGCTTTGTGAGAGACAAAGATAAAAGGGAAAGGTGAAGTGATGTTTGGTGAAATGTCTGGTAGAGTGTCTGGGATTGAAAGGGGCAGAGCGAGAGAGGGTGTGGCTTTATTGCTGAGTGAATGGATGACAGGTAAAGTAGTGGAATGGAAGGAGATATCATCTAGGTTAATGTGGGGAAGGGTTAGGTTGGGTAGGGAGTGTTGGGCGTTTGTCAGTGAATATGGGCCAGGTTGTGAGAAAAGTGAAGAAGAGCGGAATGAGTTCTGGAATGAATTAACTAGGTGTGTAGAAGGATTGGGTAGAAGGAATTAGGTAGTTATCATGGGTGACTTGAATGCTAGAGTGGGCACTGGAGAGGTAGAAGGTGTCATTGGGAAGTATGGCGTACCAGGTGAAAAAGAGAGTGGTGAGAGACTGGTAGATATGCGTGTTGAGCAAGAGATGGTGATAAGTTTTAGCTTTTTCAAAAGGAAAGATAAAAACAAGTATACATGGGTGAGAGTGGAAAATGGAAGAGTGGTAGAAAGGGCATTAATGGATTATGTGTTGATAATAAAAGAATGTTTGGAAGATTGAAAGACGTGCACGTGTTTAGGGGTATAGCTAACGGTATGTCTGATCATTTTTTGGTGGAAGGAAAATTAGTTGTAGCAAAAGAGTGGGGGAATAGAGTAGGTGGATGTAAAAGGGAGCTAGTGAGGGTTGAAGAGCTAATAAAACCGGGGGTAAAAAGTAAATATCAGGAAAGGTTGAAAATGATATATGACTAAGTGAAAGTAAGAGAAACTGGCAATTTAGAGGAGGAGTGGAAGTTAGTAAAAGAAAATTTTGTTGGGATTGCAAGTGATGTGTGTGGAAAAAAGGTTGTTGGAGGCAGCATGAGGAAGGGCAGTGAATGGTGGAATGAAGGAGTGAAGGTAAAAGTGGAAGAGAAAAAGAGGGCTTTTGAAGAATGGCAGCAGAGTAATAGTGTAGAGAAGTATGAAAGATATAGAGAGAAAAATGTGTTAGTAAAGCGCTAGGTAAGCGAGGCAAAGAGGGCAGCTGACCCGAGGTGTGGTCAGGGATTGGGTCATTCATATGAAGAGAAGAAGAAGTTTTGGAAAGAAGTGAAGAGAGTAAGGAAGGATGGTTCAAGAATTGAAGAGACAGTGAAAGATGGAAATGGAAGGTTGTTAAAAGGAGAGGAGGCAAGGAAAAGATGGGCGAAATATTTTGAAAGTTTACTGAATGTTGAGGATAATAGGGAGGCAGATATAATTGCTGTTGCACACACACACACACACACACACACACACACACACACACACACACACACACACACACACACAGAGAGAGAGAGAGAGAGAGAGAGAGAGAGAGAGAGAGAGAGAGAGAGAGAGAGAGAGAGAGAGAGAGAGAGAGAGAGAGAGAGTGAGTGAGTGAGTGTGTGTGTGTGTGTGTGTGTGTGTGTGTGTGTGTGTGTGTGTAGGAAAAGCATCTGGTATGGATGGTGTGAGAGCCGAGATGTTGAAGGAAGGGGGTGTGATTGTACTTGAATGGTTGGCGAGATTGTTTAATATGTGTTTTGTGTTGTCAATGGATTGGGTTTGTGCATGTATTGTACCACTATATAAGGGTAAGGGACATGTGCATGAGTGTTGTAATTCAAGGGGTATTAGTTTATTGAGTGAAGTTGGAAAAGTGTATGGTAAGAGTACTGATTAATAGGATTAAGGATAAAACAGAGAATGCAATCTTAGAAGTACATGGTGGTTTTAGAGGGTTGCATGAATCAGATTTTTAAAGTTAGGCAGATATGCGAGAAATATTTAGCAAAAGGTAAGGAGGTGTATGTTGCGTTTATGGATCTGGAGAAAGCATATGATAGAGTTGATAGGGAAGCAATGTGGAATGTGATGAGGTTATATAGAGTTGGTGGAAGGTTGTTGCAAGCAGTGAAAAGTTTCTACAAGGTAGTAAGCATGTGTTAGGATAGGAAATGAAGTGAGTGATCGGTTTCCGGTGAAAGTGGGGCTGAGACAGGGATGTGTGATGTCGCCGTGGTTGTTTAACTTGTATGTTGATGGAGTGGTGAGAGAGGTGAATGCTCGAGTGCTTGGACGAGGATTGAAACTGGTAGACGAGAATGGCCATGAATGGGAGGTAAATCAGTTGTTGTTTGCGGATAATACTGTACTGGTTGCAGACGCGGAAGAGAAGCTTGGCCAATTAGTGACACAATTTGGAAGGGTGTGAAAGAAGGAAGTTGAGAGTTAATGTGGGTAAGAGTAAGGTTATGAGATGTACGAGAAGGAAAGGTGGTGCGAGGTTGAATGTCATGTTGAATGGAGAGTTACTTGAGTAGGTGGATCAGTTTAAGTACTTGGGGTCTGTTGTTGCAGCAAATGGTGGAGTGGAAGCAGATGTACATCAGAGAGTGAATGAAGGGTGCAAAGTGTTGGGGGCAGTTAAGGGAGTAGTAAAAAAATAGAGGGTTGGGCATGAATGTAAAGAGAGTTCTGTATGAGAAAGCCATTGTACCAACTGTGATGTATGGATCGGAGTTGTGGGGAATGAAAGTGACGGAGAGGCAGAAATTGAATGTGTCTGAGATGAAGTATCTAAGGAGTTTGGCTGGTGTATCTTGAGTAGATAGGGTTAGGAACGAAGTAGCGAGGGTGAGAACGGGTGTAAGAAATGAGTTAGCAGCTAGAGTGGATATGAATGTGTTGAGGTGATTTGGCCATGTTGAGAGAATGGAAAATGGCTGTCTGCTAAAGAAGGTGATGAATGCAAGAGTTGATGGGAGAAGTACAAGAGGAAGGCCAAGGTTTGGGTGGATGGATGGAATGAAGAAAGCTCTGGGTGATAGGAGGATAGATGTGAGAGAGACAAGAGAGCGTGCTAGAAATAGGAATGAATGGAGAGCGATTGTGACGTAGTTCTGGTACACCCTGCTGCTTCCTCCGGTGCCTTGGATGACCGTGGAGGTAGCAGCAGTAGGAGATTCAGCGTCATGAAGCTTCATCTGTGGTGGATAACGGGGGAGGGTGGGCTGTGGCACCCTAGCAGTACCAGCCGAACTCGGTCGAGTGCCTGGTCAGGCTGGAAGGAACGTAGAGAGGAGAGGTCCCCTTTCTTGTTTCATTTGTTTGATCTCGGCTACCCCCCAAAATTGGGGGAAGGTCCTTGGTATATAGTGTATGTATATATGTAGTTTCACCCTAGGGGATGTTACTGCATCTAAGACTCCTCTTTTTCTCTTCATGGGCAAAGCAGCCAAGGTTCTTTGCCGGAGATCTGCTGAAGCTGTCGGATGTTGTGAGGTCACCGAAGAATAAGATGATAACGCAGACCCGAAGGCTTGTACAACTGCTTTGACGGTGGCACTGTCAGAGAGATTGAAGAGTTCCTGTGAGGAGTCTCGACCGATGGTTGCGGTGGGTGCACCTTTGAAGATGGAATCTTCGGAATCTTGAACCCTTCAGTGGAACATCTTCCTCCATTTTCCAGCGGCGTGCTATAATACGTTTACAGGGAGGGGAAAGGGGCAATAGTGACCTGTCCAAGTTTCCCTTTCAGTTCTTTTCAACTCTTGCGCTGGTGAGCAGGCAAACGCTGGTGTGCAAGCAGGCGGAGGTGAGTGCTGGCGAGCTGGAGAACACTGACGAGGTGGCGAGCACTGGCGTACAGGAGAGCGCTGACGAGTAGAAAAGCGGAGGAGCGCAGGAGATCGCTGTAGCGTTGGCAAACATAGATCAGCTAGCGAGCGCAAGTAAGCCGGCAAATGCTGGCGTTTTGAATGGCGAGAAAGAGCTGGAGAGCACCAGCGATCGGGTGATCGCTCTTGAGCGTTAAAGCGTTGTTAAGCGACAGCGTGCTGGAGAGCACTGACAAGATGTTGGTGAGCACTGGGCCCAGCCAAAGGTCTGGAACGCTGAGAAGGAAGGCGCGTTCTCGAGGGCGAGGGATGTTTTGCAACATCACGTGACAGGAACGGTGAAGGCAGGTCAGGAGCAGGGATGTGCCCTTTGGAAGAGCGAACATCCACCGTGGGGTCCATAAAAGAATCCAAGACCGAAGTCCGAGGACTAGCAGCTGCAACGACGAGGCGTCTTTTCACCGATGGCGTAGGGAAACCTCTATGGCGAAGTGGAGGGGGAGCTCTGCGAGATCTCTGACACCCTCTGGGGCTGGTGGATCAGCAAGCTGACCTTTAGAAGCAGCAGTCCTCCGCAGATGAGTCTCTGAGTGAATTCCTTCGAGGATGAGAAACACTCGCAGGAGGCAGAAGAGATAATTAGCTCTTCCCTTGAAGGATGATGAGGAACGGGGGTAGTGCAGTCGGCAGCTACAGCTGAAGAGTCTGAAGAGGCAAGGGCGTTGGCAGCAGCAGAAGACACCCCAGACACCATTACGTCGACAAACGGCAGAGGATCCCCCTCCGAAGTCAACAAAGACTTATCTAGCACCACAGATGATGAGCTGGAGCAAGGAGTCCTTGGAGGGCGAACCCGGAAGCCTCAAGGACAACCACACCTCAACAAAAGGAGAAAGACACATGGCCTCACCTGGGGGGAGAGGTGGGGCTGCTTCGCAAGAGGAAGCAACACCATCTCTCGAGGACCGGGTTTGACCAATAATTAAAGGGCCTACACTACAACTCAACGGTCTCTCGGAAGAAGCCGATTGAGTAGAAGTTTCGGAGGAAGGTTGGAAGCGGAAAAAAAGGCTTGTGTATTTTCCTTTTCAAAGTAATCTTCGAAGGAGAAATATCCCACTTTGACTTCTTTTCCCGCCGGTGCCCAAACCTTTCCCACTGGGAGGCAGACCACTGCCGACACTCACTACACTTGTTATCTCCTATCACACTGTTGACCTCTGCAGGCGGGACAAAGGGTGTGACGATCGGTGTCCACGGCCGACATGAAGGTACCACATGGCCGGCCCTTAAGTCCAGGGCACACACTAACAAAGAGAAAGCACAAACAAAAGCAATTAATGGCAGTTCAAAATAGGCGAGGATGAAGAACGGCAACAACCATTCACCATCAGAGCCAAAAGCAAAGTGAGCTAAATCACAGGTGTGTGAGAGGGAGCAGTAGCAAGCTACCCCCCTAACAAGCAGAATGGGTATTTAACCCTCGCTAAGATGTCAATGGTTTGTCCTTTCAGCTTCGCCGAAAGTAATAACCCCTAGTAAATAGCTTAGGTTTGTATTCCAGTTACGGAACAAATAAAGTTTGGTGTCAATCATGGTTAAAATCAAAGTTCAAAGTGGAGTTATGAGAGAGCTTTCCCACAACCCATTGGTAACAACCGGTACGGTTATTAAAACCTTGTTTTAAAAAATTCTTTAGTGCCGTTACCTTCTCTCATGTAAGGAACAGTTGTATTCGTACCAGAACAAACATTATGTATGATATGTTTTAACAAGGTGGTCAATGAAACCCTTTCAAAATTAATTAATCCTCTGCGGGTTGAAATCAACAACATCAAAACCCGAGTGAATCTACTTTACTAATAAGAGAGAGCTTTGAGGTCCCACTTGAAAGAAAGTACTGTAGAGTAGAGCATCCTTCCTTACCCTGGACCTGTGGGAATGCCCCCAGTCGTCACCCACATACTTCCAACTGAGCCCGTGGGTACTTTGTTGGAGTGGCATTAACGTCATCCACATTACAGCATTTTCTACAATTATTCCTGTAACAGAGGTACAGTATGCCTTCAGATAATCTCATTTTAAAACAAGAAACATTTTATTAAGGTGAACATGGACATGCATTGTAATTGCTATACCTGCACTGTATATGGAAATAAGATGTTGGATAAAAAGTAATAGTTCAAAGGTTTCAATATAATTAAGAATTAACTATACAGTACAAGCTTTCAATATTCATTCCACATAATAGAAAGAAAACCAAAAGGATGGTCCTGCAAAAAAAATAAAAAATTATTAATGTAACTGCTACTTATAAGAGATTGTTTTTAAAGGATGTTGGTTATCAATTGAAAATATAGCTATAAAATAAAAAAATATATCAGCTTGGCAAAAAAAATTCAAGATAGGTACTGGGCTCCACAAGGCACTAGAAGAGTTTGGCTAAGCACTATGAAGCGTGAAGTAGATGATGAATGGAGAAGTACCAAATTAAAATCTCAAGATAGAGACTGGCGGAATCTAAAAGAGGCCCTTAGCGTCAATAAGCATGGAAGGTGATGATGATGATGATGATGAATGTAAGGTCCTGACAACGAAAGGTACATCTACTCACTCTAGAACTTCGAGATTAAATTCCTTTAGAGTATCGCACGAAGAACACAAGAGCGTTGCTCTGTTCAACCCCACACCAAAGCATTCTTCTGCTGATAAACTTTGCGTTGCCTCTACTATGGCTATCTGAAATGAAATAATTAGTCATTTAATATAACAAATTTGAAGTCATTTTGTTTTGGCGATAGAAACCTGAATCTTTTAAATTCCCAAACTTTGATTATAGAAGGTCCTCAACTTAAACTTAATTGGTTCCGAGAAGCTGTTTGGAAGTCAAATTTTGACCTAGTGTAGGCCTAACCTAAATCCTTTGCCTATTATTTCCACCTACAAAATTCAACAAATAATCAGGTTTCATATAAAATAGATATCAATATATTACAAATGTCATCATGACTACTGTATTAAATGATAAATTATTGTATTATCACTTTCTTTATCTTATCTTTCTCATTTTTAGGTTGGATTCGAGTTTGTATCTTTGAATGTTTGTAATTAGAAATTATCCTACCATTCAAACCTTAGTGCGACTCCAGCAAAGATGCAGCCGTCAAAATATAACAATACTGTTATAATTAACTATGAGTTACAGGGAAGCCCCGCCCACATGTCAGTCAGCAAGACTAGCACGTCTGACCTCTAGGCCTGGGACTTGTGGTGTGGCCAGGACGGGTTTGAATAGCTACAAATAATACAGCTTACTTCAGAAATTTGTTCCTACACATGTACAAACCATAGTCCTTTAATAGGAGACTCATCCTTCAGAGAGAGTTAGTCCAAACGAACCCACATATTCCAGCTGGATCAATTTCCCTGGGAATATTCAAAACCACCTGGTATGATGAGTCTGTCAACTTCCTAGCATCTGTGGATAGGGATAATACAGAGGTTAGGCTAAGCCTGCTTCCTTGTACAGGATATGTTGTCCGAATATATCCGTAACCAATACAAGAGATGGGTTCTAATATATCCTATCCCCCCCCCCCCCTTGTCTGGAAGGGTGAGGGATATACTTCTCAACAAATCCTGTCAGAAAAGAAAGGTTGCACAGTTATGAAGTTCACCTGGATTCGAAGTCTCAGTCCAGCTCAAAATGAACATGACTGCTGTACCTCCCAGGGAGGGGAAGATTAGAAAGCCAATGATCCTACCTTTCATTCTAGACTTCAGTTGAAACTGTAATCTTGAACAAGATGCTTTTTATCTAGCGAGGAAGCTATAGGAAAGCACACAAACTGTTGACCAACCACTAAAGGACCAACAGTAATGGCACCTAGGGACTTACAAGTATATTCCCGCAAGCAGTGAGGTAAAAGTTATCTGGCATTTCCTAACTCCTGCCTTTAATACCCGAGTCAACCTTTTTTTCTGAGGAAATACTTTTCCTCTTGAAATTCGGGCAAATTGTGCATCATCATTAAGTACGGGGTGTTCGATGTCGAACGGCCGTGGCCCTCTGCACAAAACTTCTCCATTCATTCCGGTCTTGAGCCTTCCTTTCCAACTCCACCATCGTTAGCCCGCACATCTCCATGATATTGTCACTCAATCTAGTTTTAGGCCTTCCTCTCGTTCTTGTACCATAGACTGATCCAATTAGTAGCGTTCTTTCCAGAGTATTGTGTTTCCGAACCTGGTGTCCAATAAAAGTTAGTTTTCTTTCATCCAAAATGTCAAGTAATTTTTTTCGATATTGATCTTTTGTAGAACTTCCACGTTAGTCATTTTCTCAATCCAGCTTATCCTAAGGACTCTTCTGTAACACCATAGTTCAAAACTTTCTAATCTTTTCCGATCTGTAGCTTTTAAAACCCAACATTCTGAGCCGTATGATGCAATGGGGAAAAAAAGTGATTTGAGAAGCCGCTTCTTTGTGTTTAGAGTGATATGTCCGTCTTTCCAAACATTGCTTAGTGCGATGGTTGCATTCTTTGCAATACCAATTCTTCTTTTGATCTCTTGAGAGTCGTCTCAATTATTGGTGAAAGTTGCTCCAAGGTAAGTAAATTCAGTGACATTATCTAGGGCAACTCCGTCTAGTAGGATTTCTTGATCAGACGGGGCTTTTTGACACTTTATGACCTTTGTTTTCTTAGCATTTAGGTACAGTCCCACTTTTTCACTCTCAGCTTTTACTTTTGATACTAATGTTTGGAGGTCCTCCATACTTCCAGCGATTAAAACCACATCGTCGGCATATCTGAGATCAGTGATCTTTTGTCCTCCAACAGTTATACCTCCTTTGTGCATATAACACTGTAAAGGACCAAATATCATACAAAAATTATATTTTAATTATAAAATAAATTTTTGAATATACTTACCCGGTGAATATATAATAGCTGCTGCTCAGCGGCTCGACAGAAAACACACACAAAAACTCGCGAGCGATCGCTATGAAGGTTGCGGGTGTGCCCACCAGCGCCAACTATCGGCCAGATACCACACATGCATGTAAACAAGCCTTCAATTCTTCTCGTCCCACTGCGTCTCTATTGGGGAGGAAGGGAGGGCCTTTAATTTATATATTCACTGGATAAGTATATTCAAAAATTTATTTCATAATTAAAATATCATTTTTAAATATTTAACTTAGCCGGTGAATATATAATAGCTGATTCACACCCAAGGCGGTGGGTAGAGACCAGAGTTAATTAAGTTTACAGCGTATATGCTTAGAGTTTTTGACAGTTATCAATATAACAAAACCCAAATATATAGGTACCTGGTAAGGAAGTTGACTTAGACGATTACTCTGCCTTGTAAGTCTGTCTTCCTCACGAAGCCCAGCGATCCTCTTAGGATGCTGAAGGACTCCCAGGAGCTGAAGTATGAAGGGTTGCAACCCACACCAACAGGACCTCATCAAACCCCTAATCTGGGCGCTCTCAAGAAATGACTTTGACCACCCGCCAAATCAACCAGGATGCGAAAGGCTTCTTAGCCTTCCGTACAACCCAAAAAAACAATATTAAAAAAACATTTCAAGAGACAGATTAAAAAAGGATATTGGAATTAGGGAATTGTAGTGGTAGAACCCTCACCCACTACTGCACTCGCTGCAACGAATGGACCCAGTGTGTAGCAGTCCTCGTAAAGAGTCTGGACATCTTTTAAGTAAAATGACGCGAACACTGACTTGCTTCTCCAAAAAGTCGCGTCCATGATACTTTGCAGAGATCTATTTTGCTTGAAGGCCACGGAGGTTGCTATAGCTCTAACTTCGTGCGTCTTAACCTTAAGCAAACATCGGTCTTTCTCATTCAAGTGGGAATGAGCTTCTCGTATTAAAAATCTGATAAAATATGACAAAGCATTCTTTGACATAGGCAATGATGGTTTCTTGACTGAGCACCATAATGCCTCAGATTTACCTCATAATGACTTAGTACGAGCTAAATAGAACTTAAGAGCTCTAACAGGACATAACACTCTTTCCAGTTCGTTGCCTACGATCTCTGATAAGCAAGGAATATCAAAAGATTTAGGCCAAGGACGAGAAGGCAGTTCATTTTTGGCCAGGAAACCAAGTTGAAGAGAACAAGTGGCTTTTTCTGTAGAAAAGCTGATGTTCTTAATGAAGGCATGCAGTTCACTAACTCTTTTAGCCGAGGCCAAGCACACTAGGAAAAGTGTCTTGAGAGTGAGATCCTTCAGGGAGGCTGAATGTAATGGCTCAAACCTGTCTGACATGAGGAACCTTAGGACCATGTCTAAGTTCCATCCAGGAGTTGCCAAACGACGTTCCTTAGAGGTTTCAAAAGACTTAAGGAGATCTTGTAGGTCTTTATTGTTGGAAAGATCTAAGCCTCTATGCCGAAAGACCGAAGCCAACATGCTCCTGTAGCCCTTGATCGTGGTAGCTGAAAGGGAGCGAACTTTTCTCAGGTGTAAGAGAAAATCAGCGATTTGGGCTACAGAGGTACTGGACGAGGACACAGATGCTGACTTGCACCAGTCTCGAAAGACTTCCCACTTCGACTGGTATACTCTAATGGTAGAAGCTCTCCTCGCTCTTGCAATCGCACTGGCTGCCTCCTTCGAAAAGCCTCGAGCTCTAGAGAGTCTTTCGATAGTCTGAAGGCAGTCAGACGAAGAGCGGGGAGGCTTTGGTGTACATTCTTTACGTGGGGCTGACGTAACAGATCTACCCTTAGAGGAAGACACTCCTTGGAAAGTCTACCAGCCATCGAAGTACCTCGGTGAACCATTCTCTCGCGGGCCAGAAGGGAGCAACCAACGTCAACCTTGTCCCTTCGTGAGAGGCGAACTTCTGCAGTACCTTGTTGACAATCTTGAATGGTGGGAATGCATATAGGTCCAGATGAGACCAATCTAGAAGAAATGCATCTATGTGCATTGCTGCTGGGTCTGGGACTGGAGAGCAATAGATTGGAAGTCTCTTGGTCATCGAGGTTGCAAAGAGGTCTATGGTGGGTTGACCCCAAGTCGCCCAAAGACTCTTGCACACGTCCTTGTGGAGGGTCCATTCCGTAGGAATTACCTGACCCCTCCGACTGAGGCAGTCTGCTAAGACGTTCAAGTCGCCCTGGATAAAACTCGTTAACAGGGAGATGCCTCGATCTCTTGACCATATGAGCAGGTCCCTTGCGATCTCGTACAGCGTCAAGAAGTGGGTGCCTCCTTGCTTGGAAATGTATGCCAAGGCTGTGGTATTGTCGGAGTTGATCTCTACCACTTTGTTTAGAAGGAGACTCTCGAATTTCATCAAGGCCAGGTGGACTGCCAAAAGCTCCTTGCCGTTGATGTGCATGCTCCTCTGACTTGAGGTCCACAGACCTGAGCATTCCCGACCGTCCAGGGTCGCACCCCAACCCATATCCGACGCGTCTGAGAATAGTACGTGGTTTGGGTTCTGAACTGCTAGGGAAAGTCCCTCTCTCTGACTGATATTGTCGTTCCACCAATTCAGGCATGCCTTTACTGGTACGAAGACCGGGATTGAGACCGTCTCTAATGTCTTGTCCTTTTTCCAGTGAAAGGCTAGATGGAACTGGAGAGGTCAAAGATGTAGCCTTCCTAGCGAGACAAACTGCTCCAGGGATGATAGAGTTCCTACTAGACTCATCCAATTCCTGACTGAGCACCGTTCTCTCTTCAACATAAGTTGGACCTTGAGCAGGGCTTGCTCTATTCGGGTGGCAGACGGAAAAGCCCGAAAAACTGGACTGCGAATCTCCATCCCTAAATACAGTATAGTTTGGGATGGAATCAGCTGGGACTTTTCGAGGTTGACCAAAAGTCCCAATTCCTTGGTCAGATCCAATGTCCAATGAAGATCCTGCAGACAGTGATGACTGGACGAGGCTCTGAGAAGCCAGTCGTCCAAGTAAAGGGAGGCTCGGATTCCCGATAAATGGAGGAATTTTGCAACATTCCTCATAAGCCTCGTAAACACGAGAGGAGCAGGACTTAGGCCAAAGCACAGGGCCCGAAACTGGTATACCACATTGTTGAAAACAAACCTCAGAAACGGTTGGGAATCTGGGTGTATGGGGATGTGGAAGTACGCGTCTCTTAGGTCGAGAGAGACCATCCAGTCTCCCTTTCTGACCGCTGCTAAGACTGATTTCGTGGTCTCCATGGTGAACTTTGTCTTCGTAACAAAGACGTTGAGTGCACTGACGTCTAGCACCGGTCTCCAACCTCCTGTCTTCTTCGGTACTAGGAAGAGACGGTTGTAAAACCCTGGTGATTGAAGGTCTGAGACTTTCACCACCGCTCCCTTCTCTAGCAATAGAGACACTTCTAGGTTTAGGGCTTGTCTCTTTGACTCCTCTCGGTACCTGGGAGAGAGGTCGATGGGGGAAGTCGCTAGAGGAGGTTTGCGTACAAATGGAATTTTGTACCCCTCTCTGAGCAACCTCACAGATTGTTGGTCTGCGCCCCTCTTCTCCCAGGCCTGCCAGAAGTTCTTCAATCTGGCTCCTACTGCTGTCTGAGGCTGTGGGCAGTCAGACTCTGCCACGTGAGGACTTGGCTCCTCTCTTCTTTCCTCTCTTTCCCTCGGCACGAGTACTTCCCCTGCTGGGAGCTCTGCCAAGAAAGGGCGGAATAAATCTGGATGCCGGCGTGTCTATCCTAGGTCTAGCAGAAAAGGATGTAGAAGGAGTCCCTTTGCGAGCAGAGGACGCCACCAAGTCATGGGTGTCCTTCTGCACGAGTGAAGAAGCTATGTCCTTAACCAATTGTTGCGGGAACAAAAACTTTGATAAGGGAGCAAAGAGCAGTTCAGATCTCTGACAGGGAGTAACTCCTGCCGAAAGAAAAGAGCAAAGGGACTCTCGCTTCTTTAAGACTCCCGACGTAAAAGAGGAGGAGAGCTCATTGGAACCATCGCGGATGGCTTTATCCATACAGGACATAATCAGTAAGGAGACATCTCTATCAGCCGATGAGATTTTCCTACTTAAGGCTCCCAAACACCAGTCAAGGAAGTTGAAAACTTCAAAGGCCCTGTATACGCCTTTCAGCAGATGGTCAAGGTCCGAGGAGGACCAACTAATCTTCGAGCGTCTCATGGCTAGGCGGCGGGGAGAGTCTACAAGGCTTGAGAAGTCACCCTGGGCAGAGGCAGGGACTCCCAAGCCGAGAACTTCTCCCGTGGCATACCAGACGCTCGATCTAGACAAGAGTTTAGACGGAGGGAAGGCAAAGGCCGTCTTCCCCAAACTCCTCTTGGTTTCCAACCAGTCGCCTAAAAGCCGTAAAGCTCTCTTGGAAGAGCGAGAGAGCACAAGTTTTGTAAAGGCTGGCATGTTAGCAGGTAAGCCTAGAGCAAACTCAGACGGTGGCGAACGAGGAGCAACAGCGACGAAGTGATCGGGAAACAACTCCTTAAAAATTAACATGACTTTCTTAAAGTCCATTGATGGAGGAACTGTTCTAGGTTCGTCTACATCCGAAGGATGATCATCATGCTGAGGGTCAGCAACGTCCTCATCTGACAACTGCTGAGTAACAAGCAAAGGGGTTGGCAATGCTTGACACGCAGCATCCACACGCACTGGTGCATTAGTAGCGGACCAGGACGCAACGTCATGTAACTGCTTAACAGTCTGAACTGTCAACAACAACAGGAGCGGGAGGACGCTCGGCGTCCACTCGAGACTGTTTTGACTGCCTAGTCTGAGCAGTCAAAACAACTCTAGACTGCAGTGGTTGACGCTCAGCGTCAAAACAAGTCAACTCCGCTGGTTGGCGAACGTCCTGAACGTCAACAGGAGCATTAGGAAGTGGCCTAACGTCCAAATGCGGCTGAAAGTCAACATGTGACCGCATTAAGTGAGGCTCTACATAGCGTGACTGACGTGACTTAGCTACGCCAACGTCAACAGGACGAGCAAAGGTTCGTTTGGGCGGCTGAAGGCCAGGATCTCGAAGAGATAAACGGCGAGGATCAACGTGAACCTTATCGGCAGAATAGTCTTCCATAAGGGAGGCGAGCTTAGTCTGCATGTCCTGCAGTATAACCCATTTAGGGTCCACGGGAATGGGTGCGGTAAACGACGGGGTTAACGTCTGAGACGGCACAACCTTGCCTACACCAAGACTCTCTGAGCCTGTGTAACGTTGTTGCTTAGGCGGCGAGCAGTCATCCGATGACTGCAACGGGTCAGAACTGTCCCAATGACTACATCCAGGACGCTGGACCTGTCCTGAAGGGACCGACTTTCGCTTAAGGGGCCTAGAAACCTTGCTCCACGGTTTCTTATGCGAAAAGCCTTCGGATGACGAGGAGAAAATGGGCTCTCTCGTCTTATGGTAGGGGCGATCTTGGTGAGATACGCCTGATACCATAGAGGGAACGTCTGTTCGCTGATCAAGGCCTCTCGAACCCATAAGTCGTACGACATTACTTCTCCCCTGGGCTTGGGAGCTTGCAAGAGGTCTCGGACTAGGTGAACGACAGGCACGAACAGACGAACCCTCGGTCGCAACACTGTTCACAACACTTTGCGCACTAATCACTTTTCCACTATTTTCCGCTGTGGCACTCTGACACTTAAGCTCTTTTAACGTCAGCCATGAGTTGATTACGATCAGTTGCTAACGCTTCAACTCTTTCACCCAAGGCATGAATAGCACGTAACATGTCTTGCATAGATGGTTCCTGAGTGCCAGAAGGGGGGTTAGGTACAACCACTACAGGGGAAGGATTAGGGTCAGGGGCATGTGGAGAGGAAAAATCTACTGACCTGGAGGAACTCCTCCTTACCCTATCTCTCTCTAGCCTACGAGAATACTTATCGTATTCGAGCCAATCGAATTCCGAAAGGCCCACGCATTCCTCCCACCGATCTCCTAATTGACAAGTTTTACCCCGACAATTAGAACACAGTATGTGGGTCGAGAGAGGCCTTTGGAAGACGCCTATTACAGTCCCTAGCATTACACTTACGAAATCTAGGGGCTTGTGAAGCGTCAGCCATTTTGAATTAGTCAAAGAAAGTCCAAAAAAACAATCCAAGTCATCAACAATTAAATCTGTCCAATAAAGAGTTCAAGAGTTTAAGTTGAGGAAAAACACCTGCACTGCGAAAGCTCAAACCAAAATGAAGTACTTCACCAAATATGCTGAGAAAACTCCAGGTTATACAGCGAGTATTGATACGTCTTGTCATCAAGGTCGACAGAGAAGAATTGAAGGCTTGTTTACATGCATGTGTGGTATCTGGCCGATAGTTGGCGCTGGTGGGCACACCCCCAACCTTCATAGCGATCGCTCGCGAGTTTTTGTGTGTGTTTTCTGTCGAGCCGCTGAGCAGCAGCTATTATATATTCACCGGCTAAGTTAAATATTTAAAATTGCCATATACTGTATTTCAATTTGCTTCCAATACTGTGATTTTACTGACATGGTCTTCCTTAATACAGTACTATGGTAGAGCCAAATTGACAATACTGGATCCCTTCCAGATTTTGCCAATCATTGCCTACAAAGCTTGAAGGCACGTTTCATGGCATCACGAATCCAGAACAAATTAAGAGTTCTTTGATTTCTTTCCTTTGACCTGGTGGTGCCAGTAAAGAGTCTTCGATTCTCAAGCCAGTCCTCATAAAACAGCCCTCGCAGGACAGAGAAGAAAGTTATTTTGATCACTGTGGAAGCTTCCAGGGAAGGAAGGAATAAAGGTTCGAACATGGACAGCTTGGTTTTGTTTTTTGGCCCAACGCAGGAACTAAATCAAAGGAGACCTCGTTAAATCATTCAAAATGACTTGAACAAGAGATACCAAGAAGCTCACAAGCTTGCTTCCCTGAAGCTGAGGCTAGCTGAAGACAGTCTCAAAGAGTTAGGTCTGTACGATGATGAGGCACACACAAGAAACTGGAGAACACTGGGGAACTGAGGTCCCAGAGTGGACAAGATGCAGTAGCTCAAATCTCCTCATGAGCATAGACAATTCCAACGAGGAGGAATGGTCTAACTTTATGCCCTAAATTATGAAGACCTGACTTAAGGCTGAATGATAGCCTTAATGTCGTTAGCAGTGCCTCTCAAAAAGCATTTTCCTGGCAAGATATGCTGGATATTCTCCACCCATGAAATGAAAGGGGCTCAAGCAAGTGATGGATTGGATTGGATTTAATGACTTGGACCTGTGGGACCATTTAGTGCAAGAATGTGACGGGGAGGAAATCCAGCAATTGGACAGCAAGAAGGAAGAATGGATGGATGCAGGAATGGAGGTAAAGAAGGAATACAGTAAAGAAAATTAAGCTAGAGGCCAAAGGAAAGGTGGTAAAATCCCCAAGTAATGCCTGCAGTGCACTGATAGCAAGGCAATGCTGTCCCACCCTACAGGGCCACCAAGTAATAGTAACTTTAAAAGTAGGGGCGACAAAGAAGAGTGGGTTACTGGGCTAGATCTCTCAGTACCTGAAAGGTAGCATCTACAGATCTGGATACCATTTGGGGTGCAGAAACCTCAGAGCCACCAGAGACATCCTGAGACACCATGTCATCAAAACACTGTTTAATCATTGGGGTGTTGGAAGACCAAATTCTTCCCCTTAACAGGCAAAAATACAGGGGAAGATGAATGCCGTCAATTCTCCATCACCATAATTAAAGATTTCTCATCTGTAGGCAAAGGTAGCTTCTCCTCCGCAGCAGGCAAGGACACATCAGGGGACACCAACACAGCTCTCCTCTCTAGGTGGCACAGAGGCAGTGGTGGCAACAGGAAAAGAAGACGTCAGGGATCTAGCCGCTGCTAGAACATCCAGGATTTCCACTGCTGAAGGGGGACCATCAATTTCAAGGGCAAGCCATAGGAAACCAAGGTCCAGATCTCAACAGTAGTTGTCAACAGCTATCACATCAGCAAGAGTGCCTTGAGAGAGAGGCAGGGGGTACAGCCTTCGGTAGTGGAAGGGAATACTTAAGGAACTACTCAAGAGGGCAGGGAGGGAACACCCTTTCTTTTCTTCTCTCCTCCGCCAGTCTTGGCTTTGGAGGAAGAACAACATCTTAGGGCCTGAAGAGGGATGAAGGAACTAGTGTGTTTCATTGGCATCAGCTTGGGTGTCTCCGAGTCCAATGATGATGAAGTCCTCTACGACTTCTTCTTAGGGACCTCCACTTGAGGCCACTCCCTACACTCGAAATGTTGGGAAGCCTGCAATCAGACATGCCCCTGCAGAAACTACTCTACACAGATGACGAGAGCCCACCCCGGTTTTACTCGCGTATGGGCTGCATCCTCTGGTGGGCTTGCCAGCGCCACGTCTGACCATGGAACCAACATCATCAAAGAACAATTGAAAAGACAATATAGAAAAATAAAAAACCTAAATCTGGCCCAAGCAGGCAGTGGGGCGAGTATGTTATAATAATAGTCTGTATTGAAATTTTTATTTTTATTTGATTTTATCTCCTCATCCCTACTGGAAAATTCCCCCCCCCCAAAAAAATAATTTCATGATATTATTATTTCTGATAGCAGTGCCCTACTCATCAAAGGGCAGTCAGAATTCATTGGAAATACTAAAGAAATATCATAGTCCAAGTATCGATAATAGCGACATTGACGTCCAGGAAAGTAATCTCTGCCCAGCATGCAATCACATGGTATGCAGCAAGATGTCGAGAGCTATTGTACCAATTGAGAATGAAAATAGACATACTGTAGTGTACAGTATTCTTCTCTTGACTACCTGATCTTGCACAGTATTATACAATATATTAAAAGTGACATTTTGAGATTCCTTTAGAGAAAGCACAGTGTAAATGGAAGATGGCTGTGTTCAGTCACCAGATTTATTTGTCATTCTCCATTTCATGCAGAAATTAAGAGTTTGTTGTTCAGCAAGGGAGCTTGACACCGTCTGGAAATTATAATTGCTTGGCAACCAGCAATGGCTTAAGAGCCCCTCTCAAAATTGATACACTGTACTGTATATAGTTTTTTTTAAATTACATAGAATTTCTCCTTCCTTCATTATGGGAAACAAATTATTTCTCAATATGTACTCTATCCTGCTAAATTGGGCCATACTACTTGGACATGCCAATTGTGCAAAAAACTTTTATACCTTTTTGTTTTTCACAACTTTTTTTTTCTTAGGCAATAAATGGTTTGCCTTAATTATGTCAAAGTTTACTTACAGCCCTTACATAGCAAAGATCTGTTCCTCAACAATATTATCAGAAGTTGAAAGTAGTCCAGAAAAGAAAAAACCAAACCCAAGATTTGACCTATTCAAAATCTATTTACTGAAGTAACTCTGAAATGTAAAGAGCTCAGCTGGATCGGTTAACTTGCCCATAGCAAAATGACAAATTCGTAGATAATTTGTATTTTTCCAAACTATAGAAACCTTAGCTATTTATTAGGGGTTATACTTTTGGCGGAGCTGAAATGACGAGCCATTAAAAGTTAGCGAGGGTTACCTAGCCACACCGCTAGTTAGCGGGGGTAGGGGGGGGGGGGGGGGGAGCTTGCTACCACTCCCATTCACACACCTGTGATTTAGTCACTTTGCTTGGAGGTAGGACTTCAAGGGGGATAGGGATGGCGGGAAAAATTGTATAAATAGCAAAGGTTTGTATAGTTAGGAAAAATACAAATTATCTACGAATTTGTCATTTGTTCCGTAACTAATACAAACCACACTATTTCTTAGGGGTGACTCACCCATTAGGAAGGGTGGACGTCCCTGCCAATCTGGCTTCTGGCTTTGCCCGGGGGCTCCTTATGTGAGTATGTTAGTACTCAAAAATAAGGAGCCCCTGCCCTCGCTAAACCTTGCTACGCAAACTCTGTGTTGAGACATGCAGAAGTGTGACTGTCTAGGTAAAGTTATTCAGAGTCTATTGCAGGAAAAACTGATGTAACCAAGACTTTCCCAATACCACCTCACCAGGGTATGGGGATGCAACAGTATTAGCTTGATACTAGGTACACAAGGGAGCATGGTTTACCTGTAGTGGTTTGAGGTCAGCTTATACAGAGAACCCAGGATGCTGCTTTCCTCACGAGAGGGTAGGATCAAGAAAAGAACAAGAGCCAGTCAAATTTTTTCATTCACGCAGACTAAAACCGGGTAACAGTGCCCTCAACCTTCTGCTACTTGTCCAATAAGCAGCTTGAGGTATACAACCAACTGTTGTGAAGCTACCACCGAACCGATAGAGATCGTATCGAGTTCCTGTGGGTCACGTCTTGCAGGAGAAAGGTTGTGAAAGTCACCTGGAGCATTCACATCCTTTCTTGTAAAACCTGTGTCACAGAGTAATCTGCTAAGAAGGACCAGGGGCATAGCTATGCCCCTGACATCGTGAGCCGTCATGTTGAGATAATGTTTTGGTGATCCTCCTTTAGTCTCTCCGAATGCTGATGACAAGAGAAGGGACCCGGGTGGGCTGTTGCCGTTCTCTAAAGGTTGAGTCTCATACCTTACCCTGGGTACAGTAACGGATGATCTGGACCGTCCGTCACCTCTAGAGACTGTGTCTGGCGACATACTCGGGGACGAAACTGAACATTGCCTTTCGCCCTCCTCATCAATGGGCGATGTGAGAAGAGAGACCATGAAGTTCCTTGACTCGTATGGCTGCTGTCAGTATGTGCAGGAACATTGTCTTCTTAAACCAGGTGAAAATTTGTTGTCTGGTGAAGTGGAACATAAGGAGGTATCTTTAGAGATCGGAGAATTTGAACCATGTTCCAAGAGGAAGGTCTCAATTCCGACAGGAGAAAGGCAAGTTGTAAGTCCGTATGAGTTAGGAAAGGTCCAGTGATGAGAGGATGTCCCTTCCTTTCAGTTTGAAGGTGAAGGATCAAGGTTGAGTGATCATCTTTACCTGTTGAAACTGAATAGGGGGTCTTTTCCTCTTGCATATACTCAATGATTTCGCTATTACTGGAATAGAGGTATCGAGTGGAGAGAGTCACTTTCACATGACACCAACCAACAAGACGTTATACTGCCTGGTAGACTGATGCTGAGGAATTCCTCAGATATCTAGAAAACCTTTTTGCAACTTATTGCGAAAAGCCTCTGTGGGAGAGGAGGTACTGGGTAGTCTCCAGGCATACAATCATAGCAAAGCTATAGCTTGTGGTAGGTGTCGAAGTGGGTCGTCTGTGATGTGGAGAGGGTTCTCTTGGAGAGACTATCAAGAGCTGCAAAAGGTTTGGAAACCATTCTGCGTAATGCCATAGCGGAGCTAGGAGAGTCCTTGAGAGGCTTCTTGAGTGCCCTTCTCCAGACAAAACAGGGACGAGACGTAATCGTCATTATTGTACCCACCGTTGTTGCCAGAGAGCCATGGGGTCTAGGGCTGGGGAGCAACGGCAGCCTGAGGTTCAGGAGTGTTGCAAACAGATCCCTAGTTGGAGGACCCCGAAAAGTCGGGACTTTGTCGGCTACAAGGTGATCCAAAGACCATTCGGTATACTTTATCTGAGATGCTGTGCACAGATTGTTGGCGAGCACATTCTATTAGTCTGGAATGAAGTGGGCTGATAGTGGTACCCAACGGACTTTGGCCCATCTTAGTGTTTATACTGTTGGAAGGGAAGAGGCTCCGAGCAAGTTCCTTCTTGCTTGCTAATGTGAGCCTCTATGTGGTGTGTGCTGTGTCGTCCATCACATCACTTAGTGGTCTGTTAGGAACCGATGAGGCTGCTGAAGGACTGGGAAGTTGGCCTTCATCTCTTAACCCTTTTACCCCCAGACTATTTGGAAATTTCCAACCCTTAACCCCCAGGGGGTTATTTTTTTCCCAGCACATTTTGGTGTATATTTTTTTAAATTGCTCTAACAGCCTTACTTATTGTCATAGAGAGGTCAGGTTGGTCTCATTCTCTTGGAAAATGCCTGAATTTTCTCAAAAAAATATCAAAAATATGAAAAAAATAATTTTTATAGCATTTTTTTGCAAGGAGGTACCGGTACGTCCATGGGGGTAAAGGGATGGCTTTTGTGAAACGTACCAGTACGTCCTTTGGGGGTAAAAGGGTTAAGAGATTTAAGTGAAGGTACTTTCGGACTCTGTCCAGAAGGCTGAGGTCGTGTGGTGCAGCACTATGGTCCCTCCCCTCTTCTTTTGGTGTGTTCTAAGCCTAGCATCAAGTCCGAGGGATGGGGAAGGATGACAAGGTTATACCGCTCTGTAGATTCTTGACTGACACCCATCCCTTGAGGTGTGTCTAAACTTCTGGACCCATGGGGGTCAGAATGCCTGGGGGATCGAGGGCCTGATTCCAATCAGACTCAAGTCAATCTGGGATGGGAGTTCTTCTTGTTTTTGAAAAGGTTTTGTGGAGATTGGTGTCTAGAATCATTCCCAGATACACCAGTCTTCTGGGGGGGAAGTAGGGAAGACTTCCGCAGGTTTACCTTTACCACTGGATCTTGGTAAAAAGACTTCAAAAGTTCCGGTGCTAATGCAAGGTTGCCACCGAGTCTGCTAAGGTCAGTCAGTCGTCCCGAAACGGAGGAGACAGAAGCCGATCCTGTGAGACCAGGATGGGTGTAGTGGGAAGACCGAAGCACAGTGTGGTGTTTCTTGATTGTCTAGAATGAATCTTCCAACCTTCCTAGATAGATGGTTTGGACCTGGAAGTATGTGGCCTTTAGGTCCAGAGTGCAAATGAAGACCTGGAGACCTTGTTCAAACTCCAACATGGTGTGGACATACCCAAAAAGACAGCTCCTTGCGGATCCTTTTGCAGGGAAGATTGTTGACGCTGGAGTCTTGACTCACATCGTAAAGGATCAGACACGATACCTAATGTACGAATTCTTCCCTGAAAGAGAATTCCTTCAACTAACAGAAGGAAGGCAACGCTTAGCCCTACCATGCGCCCTGATGGGATCGATGCTATTCCTTAGAATAGAAACAATCTGGCGAATGTTAATCAATGGTTAGGTATCGTGGTTACTGTGCAGTTGGAGAGTGCTTGCAAGTAGTTCCCTGTCAACAAGCCATTGACGAGGATTGTCGAACGTTTGCTGATCACTTTAGAGTGATGGCAAACGGCCAGTAACGAGAAGTATGTTGTATACCTTTTGATCTAGGGAACTACGGGCAGAGGTTGACTAGTAAGTCAGAGTCATGGACTGCTGGCGAATTGCCGATGATCGGTGAATTGGCGGTCTGTGAGCCGATGGTGAGCTAGAGATCAGCAAGCTGACAATGGTCCCTCCTAGTTGGTCAGATATCAGCAAGCTGAAGATAGGCTGGTCAGAGATCAGCGAGCTGAATTCAATGATCGAAGAAAGATGAGCTGCCCATCTGTGATCTAGTGATCAGCAAGCTGATGACTGGTTATTGACTAGCAATCGGTGATTGGAACGCTTGCAATTGGAGATCGTTAGTCATTGGAGGGACTAGAGGTCAAAGATCAGCGTTGAGCTAGCAATAACCAATCTGATGATAGGCGACCTAGCGATCAGCAAACCGTGAACTAGCCATCAGCAAACCGTGAACTAGAGATCAGACTGTTGATACTTTCCTGTTTGCTGAGGGTAGTCTCAAGAAAAAAGGAACTTCAGAAGAGACAGGGACCAAGGATTCCCCGTTTCAATTCCCATTGTAAGATGGAATCTTCGGGATCTTGAATCCTCCTGTGAAGCCTCTTCCCTCTTTTCCCGGGGGCCATGTTATGCGTTTGCGGGGAGAGGAATGGGGCAATGGTGACCTATCCAAAAAGTTTTACAGTATTCCTTTTTTTCTGCCTATTGCGCAAGTGTACAGGAGAGTACTGGAGCGTTGGCACACAGGATGATGCTGGTGCTCAGTTTCTGCTGAATCGCAGTTTCCAGTGAATGCGCAGAAGAGCAGGCAAGCGCTGGTGCATTGGAATTGAGACTGCAACTGCGCAGGAGAGCGCGGAAGAGCGCTGGCGCGCAGTAAGGCACAAGCAGGACAATCAGGAACTGGGTTGTGCCCTTTGGAAGGGCGAACATCCACCGTTGGCAACCATAAAAGGTCCATAGATGAGTCCAGGACTAAGCTGCAGCGCAAGGTTGCGCAGGTAGGTTGATCAGGAATTGATGACGCCCCTGAGGGCCGGTGGACCAGCAAACTGACCTTAGCAGAGTGATCCTCCGAAGAGGTGCCTCTATGAGTGGTGGCCTCTCACGAACGAGAAGGAAGAACACTTCGTAAAAGAGACTTGCCTAAGACTGTGCTCCACCCCTGAAGGAAAAGAGACTCAGCAAGGGGGGAGAGTAGTCGAGGCGAAGACAGCAATCGGAGTCTGTGAAGTGGTTGGATCAGCAAGCTGTAGCAATCTTCCGAAGAGGAAATGAGTGGCCTCTCTCACGAACGAGAGGGATGATCACTTTGTAGAAGAGACTTGACGACCCCCATTACAGCCGCAGGATCAGCAAGCTGACCTTCAACAGTAGCAATCCTCCAAAGAGGAGTCTCTATGAGTGGCGTCTCTCGCGAACGAGAGAGGTGATCACTTCGTAGAAGAGACTTGATGACGCCCATTAGGGCCGGTGGATCAGCGAGCTGACCTTCAACAGTAGCAATCCTCCAAAGAGGAGTCTCTATGAGTGGCCTCTCTCGCGAACGAGAGAGGTGATCACTTCGTAGAAGAGACTTGATGACGCCCATTAGGGCCGGTGGATCAGCAAGCTGACCTTCAACAGTAGCAATCCTCCAAAGAGGAGTCTCTATGAGTGGCCTCTCTCGCGAACGAGAGAGGTGAACACTTCGTAGAAGAGACTTGCCTAAGACTGTGCTCCGCCCCTAAAGGAAGAGAGACTCAGCGAGGGGGGAGAGAAGTCTGGGCGAAGGCAGTAACAGCAGTCTGAGACGATGAATTTATCAAGATGTGGGAAGTTCTCCCTCGGAAGGGAGAAACAACCTGACACCTGGGGAGGAAACTTTCCCTCGGAAGGGAAAGTTGTCCAACCCCTGGAGGCGAACCTCCTGGTTAGCGTTCTAAGATGATCTGAAGTGCTGGTCATGTTGTCACGGGCGTACTTCTAAGAGAAGGGATGACGCCCAACATGACGTCCTTCAATTGACGGCAGTGACAGCAGATTCCAAAGGCATGAACATAACACCTCTGCTTCGTCAGCACTCCTAGTCGAACGAAGAAAAAACTGCATAGTTAACTGGGAAAAAATAAAATTATTTAACAGAAAATTCCCTAGGGAGGAACTCCGAAGAGGAACCCCGAGGGAACAACATAAAATAAGTATTGCGCCCTTCCTTCCACAGTCGACATCCACAAGGGAAGAGGGGGGGGGCAGAGTAACTTTAATAAAAAAACAGAATTACAAATATTTAAATCAACTAAGAATATTCACTAATAGTGAGAACCACTGATCCTCCGAAGGGAAGTGTTCCCCACGGAGAAAAGCTGAAAAGTTAAAATTACAATTACAATTTCACTAAAAATAATTGAGACAAACAATCGGAAGCGAAAACCCACCCCGCGAATGGGAAAGGTGCTCTTCGCATTAGTACACTGTTGTTGAAAGGTGAACGAACTTGAGAAGAGAAAGACCGTAGTCAAGCTCTGAGAGGCCACATTCCCTTCACTTAAAAATCCATGTTTCCCATAGGGAAATGGAAGAGGCGAAGACAATAGTTGAATGAAGAGGGTCCAGAGCGATGACGATTCCCCTGCGGCGGCCGGGTCAACGGTAAAGGCTGATTCACACGACCCGTTTTCTTTCCGACAGGCTGTGTGGTGGCTAACCGCCGTCGAAATGTTGTACATTCACACGAGGCGTTCCGTATCCGTTTACCCGCACGCGGTTTTCATTGTTTACTTAGACTCTTGTCACGTGAAGACAGAGTAAATTATGATAATTTTGACACTATAAGATGTTGGTTGATAACTGTGTTGATAAAATAAGTTATGCAACTTCATTATACTTTATGCACCATGCCAAGAATATTAAAATCCATCTGTTTTATTTAATGCCTCCACAGTCATTTTCCATATCTTTTCTTTATGTAAATTATTTCTATACATCTGGTTTGCCATGTCTAACATCTCCTCATACCCTTGAACAAGTTCAATTAACCTCTCATACAAGGTGTCAACAACCACCTAACTCTAATTTTTATGACTATACTATGAGGAAAAGTCGAGGTTGTAGGTTACGAAACGAACAGGTACGATACAGGTCCTCGTTAACACGAAACAACATCAACCCGTTGGTTGGGACGGATGGCTAACGGCCGTCAAACCGGCCGAGGTTTCTTGGGATGGAAGCCGAGCCGACTCGGACGGCTGACGTCCGAGGGCCGCCGTCTGCCTGACGGGTCGTGTGAACAGTTGCATTTGAATACACGTAAGAAACCTAGACGCCGCTTAACCGCCAGCGAGCCTGTCGGAAAGAAAACGGGTCGTGTGAATCGGCCTTAATACTGTATGCAGACGGGTAGACCGAAGACCAGAGAGGGAGAGGTCGTTCCCCACGAAGTGGAACTGTGCTGGCCTTGCTCCGGTGCTAATGTCCTTTCCCTCTGTTGGAAAGGACAGGGGAGGTTGCTGGTCACTCCTGCATCTAGGGTAATATGGTGGAGAACTCCTTACCAAGGAACTCTAAATTTCCAAAGGAATTCTAGTACGCATGGGTGCTACAGGGGGAGCTAGGGCTGATCTTGAGACTGCCTGCTTAACTGCCTGAACAAGGTCTTGGAATCAGGGCTTTTCCTTTATAAACGTGACCGTTTTCAAAGCAGTACCCACTTGCTTCCTCTGAAGAGGAGAGCGCTCTCAAGGAAAGATTTGATGAGGAGTGTGCGCTCTTGTTAAGCGCTGCGCAGTTGTTCTCTGATGATAGGGAGAGCGCTGTTCAGGTGCTCGTCATAACAGGGAGCACTGGCAAGGGACGTGCTTACGAGATACCTACAACAAGAGGAAGAGGATTAAACATCTGCATGCGCAGGCAACGAGTGTCTGTACGCGTTGTCTTTCCTCTGCATAGCGTGCCAATCCCCACATGGTTACAGCCTCATTAAATGGAGAGGACGAAGCCTGACTGGAGCGTTCTCTATAAAGAGGTTGACACTGGCCTACCTGTACCTGTGCGCTAGACAAGTCCATGTTTGGTATGGGAGGTGTTTGACACGTAGAAGGGTGGAAGGGTGTGTAGAGTTGGCGAGTGTTGGGTTTGGTGAGTAGGTAGGAGAGTGTGCGCTGAACCCTTACTCACCATTGGTGGTTGAAAATGGCACGTAGCTGGGTTTGGGGCGAGCTCTGCCAAGAATGGCGAGAGATGGTTTTGGCACGTAGCTGTGGGTGCATGCTGAACTCCTAATATTGGTGAGTGAAGGGTTTGTCACGAAGGTGGTAGCTCGCTCTCAACTCCTCGGGTTAAACTCATCCGTTTTCCCTAGGTTAGCAAGTTCTTCAGCCAACACACTTTGAAGGAAGTCAGACATACTGTACTCCTTTTTTCACCCAAGGGAGAGTGTT